>NW_026652782.1:0-2238 GCF_009828535.3 Hylobates moloch
TGCAGCGGTGCAATCACGGCTCACTGCAGCCTCAACTTCCCAGACTCAAGTAATCTACCAACCTCAGCCTCCCAAGTAGCTGGAACCACAGGTGTGTGCCTTCAAACCTGGCTGTATTTTAAGTTTGTTATAGACATGGGGTCTTGCTATGTTGCCCAGACTCATCTAAAACTCTTCAGCTCAAGAAACTCTCCTGCCTCAGCCTCCCAAAGTGCTGGGATTACAGGCATGAGCCACCACACCCAGTCTCAGTTTTCAAACAGTTCTATTTTTGTTGTTGTTGTTATTCTCTTTTCAGCTTCAGGTGCTTGCTTGTGGAATGAGGTGCTGAGTTCCCTGAGAGCCTCCAGTGAAGGGTAGGGGATCTAAGGTACAAGAGACTGAGGGGCTGGAGTGGAAAGGAAAAGGGCCTGGCAGTGGGGTACACAGTTGGCAGAGGATAGAGTCAGCAGAGGTTCGAGAAGAGAGCTTTCAGGTGACAGAAAAGTTTCCCGTGGGAGAAGTGGGATCCAATAGAGAGAACAGAGAGAATACGGAGGCCTCACAGAGAGCCAGGAAGAAGGACTTCCAGCCCAGAAAGTACCTTTCAAAAGAAGCCTGGGACTCTAACCCAGCTTCAGCAAATACACCCATAATTTAAGAATCAAAGTCTGTGCCAGTGGTGGCTCATGCCTGTAATCCCAGCACTTTGGGAGGCAGAGGCGGGCAGATCACAAGGTCAGGAGTTCAAGACCAGCCTGGCCAACGTGGTGAAACCCCATCTCTACTTAAAATACAAAAATTAGCCGGGCGGGGTGGCGCATGCCTGTAGTCCCAGCTACTCGGGAGGCTGAGGCAGGAGAATCACTTGAACCTGGGAGGCGGAGGTTGCAGTGAGCTGAGATTGCACCACCGCACTACAGACTGGGTGGCAGAGCAAGACTCCATTTCAAAATAAAAAATAAAAAAAAGTCTGTGCCAGGCATAGTGGCTCATGCCTATAATCCCAGCACTTTGGGAGGCCAACGTGGGAGGATCACCTGAGCCAAGGAGTTCAAGACCAGCCTGGACAACACAGTGAGACCCTGTCTCTACAAAAAACAAAAAATAAAAAATTAGCCAGGCATGGTGGTGTGCCTGTAGTCCCGGCTACTCAGGAGGCTGAGGTGGGAGGATTGCTTGAGCCCTGGAGTTTGAGGCTGCAGTGAGCTATGATTGCACCACCGCACTCCAGCCTGGGTGATAGAGCGACCCTGTCTCAAACCAAGAAAAAACAACAACAACAAAAGAATCAAAGTCTGTCCTCACCTGCTTCAACGGATATTTGGAGCAATGGTTCGGGAGTCTGACTTCCTGATGAGTCAGTCAGGAAGGAAGACAAAGACTTCAAAGGCACTCACTTAATGTCCTAGGGAGAAGCTAGGTCCGGGGATGAATCTGGTCTTATCCGAGTTGCAGCACCATAACTATTAAAATGTTATTCAATAATACATGTTAAAGCATGTCAAGGAAGACTTTCTTCAGGACCATCACAATAGGTATAGGAACCACTGCACCAGGGTCTTGCAGTGGGGAAGAGAGATTGGGCTCAACTCCGAATACAGCATGGGCAAGTGGGAATTTATAGCCCAGGAGCAGAGTGGGAGTCAGTGGATGGAAAATTACTAAGAGAAAACATCAGGCATGAAGGGAATTCTAGCTAAACCAACCTAGCAGGATTGTTGCTGAAGACAGGCCAGGGTAATCAGACGTCACGTGGGGTATCATGGAGGGTGAGGAATTGATCAGATACTAAGGATGATCAGATATTGAGGACGGAGCGTTCTTGCTGAACTGACCCAGCAGGGCTCTTGCCAAAACTGAGTTTTACAAGAAAGTACATGGATGGGCCTAGGAGAAGACTCAGAAACCTGACTAAAGTTTGGACAAGCAAAGAATCTTTTGTCATTAAACATTTAAATGTGGCCGGGCGCGGTGGCTCACGCTTGTAATCCCAGCACTTTGGGAGGCCGAGGCGGGCGGATCATGAGGTCAGGAGATCGAGACCACGGTGAAACCTCGTCTCTACTAAAAATACAAAAAAATTTAGCCGGGCGTGGTGGCGGGCGCCTGTAGTCCCAGCTACTCGGAGAGGCTGAGGCAGGAGAATAGCGTGAACCCGGGAGGCAGAGCTTGCAGTGAGCGGAGATCGCGCCACTGCACTCCAGCCTGGGTGACAGAGCGAGACTCCGTCTCAAAAAAAAAAAAAAAAAAAAAAAA
>NW_026652782.1:2338-24276 GCF_009828535.3 Hylobates moloch
GAGCGAGACTCCGTCTCAAAAAAAAAAAAAAAAAAAAAATTTAAATGTGAAGAAAATAACTGTAAAACACTTAGAAAAACTATAGGAGAATACCTCCATTTCTTGGATCTAGAGAAGTATTTTAAGTAAGACACAAAAGATACATGAAAAAGAAAAAATTGATGAAGATGGACATATTAAAAACTTGCATGACGCTGGGCACTGTGGCTCACTCCTGTAATCCCAGCATTTTGGGAGGCCGAGGTGGGCAGATCACGAGATCAGGAGTTCGAGACCAGCCTGGCCAACACGGTGAAACCCCGTCTCTACTAAAAATACAAAAAATTAGCCAGGTGTGGTGGCGCACGCCTGTAGTCCCAGCTACTCGGGAGGCTGAGGCAGGAGAGTTGCTTGAACCCAGCAGGTGGAGGTTGTGGTCAGCCAAGATCATGCCACTGCACTCCAGCCTGGGTGACAGAGTGAGACTCCATTTAAAAAAAAAAAAAAAAAAAAAACTTGCATGACAATACATATAATTTTTAAAGTTTTAAAATAAGCTTAAATGCAACCCATATAGCCAACAAATGTCTAGTAATCAGAATATATAAAGAACTCAGCTGGGCGTGGTGGCTCACGCCTGTAATCCTAGCACTTTGGGAGGCCAAGGAAGGTGGATCACCTGAGGTCGGGAGTTCGAGACCAACCTGGTCAACATGGTGAACCCCATCTCTATTTTAAAAATACAGAAATTAGCTGGGCATGGTCCTGGATGCCTGTGAGGTTGAGGCAAGAGAATCACTTGAACCCGGGAGGTGGAGGTTGCAGTAAGCCTAGATAGCACCACTGCACTGCAGCCTAGGAACAAGAGCAAAACTCCATCTCAAAAAAAAAAAAAAATTGCAAGACCATACAGATAATTTTTAAAGTTTTAAAATAAGCTAAAATGCCAACAAATGTATAGTAATCAGAATACATAAAAAAACTCAGCCAGGCACGGTGGCTCACATCTGTAATCCCAGCACTTTGGGATTTGGGATTTTTTTTGGTTATAGAAATGTTCTAGGTCTTGATTTGGGTGGTGGTTACATGCGTATTCACAAATGTAAACATTTTATCAAGCTGTACCTTTAAGATTTATGTATTTTACGGGCGTGGTGGCACATGCCTGTAGTCCCAGCTACCTGGAAGCTGAGGCAGGAGAATCATTTGAACCTGGGAGGCGGAGGTTGCTGTGAGCTGTGATTGCACCACTGCACTCCAGCCTAGGTGACAGAATGAGACTCCATCTCGGGAAAAATAAAATAAAATAAAATAAAATAAAATTGTGCATTTTAAGGACCTTACCAAATATATTTTATGTCTCAAAAAGGAAACTTCATGGCAAAAAAAAAAAAAAAATCATAGAACAAAATGGCCAAAGATAAGCTATCATCTGGGAGAAAATATGTATAACCCTTATAATCAAAAATGATCAGTACTCAGAATATACAGAGAAATTCTACAAATTGCTCAACATCACTCATCATCAGAGAAATGCAAATCAAAACCAAAGTAAGTTACTGTCTCACACCAGTCAGGGAGCTATTACTAAAAAGTCAAAAAATAACAGATTTTGGCAAGGTTGGGGAGAAAAGGGAACACTCATACAGTGTTGGTGGGAGTGTAAATTAGTCCAGCTACTGTGAAAAGCAATGTGGACATTTCTCAAAGAACTGAAAATACAGCTACCATTCCACCCAGCAAGCCCATTACTGGGTATATACCCAAAGGTATATAAATTGTTTTACCAAAAAGACACATGTGACCGGGCACTGTGGCTCACGCCTGTAATCCCAACACTTTGGGAGGCCGAGGTGGGCAGATCACTTAAGGTCAGGAGTTCGAGACCAGCCTGGCCAACATGGTGAAACCCCATCTCTACTAAAAATACAAAAAATCAGCTGGGCGTGGTAACATACGCCTGTAATCCCAGCTACTTGGGAAGCTGAAGCAGGAGAATCACTTGAACCCAAAAGGCAGAGGCTGCAGTAAGCCGAGATCTCGCCATTATACTCCAGCCTGGGCAACAGAGCAAGAGTACATCTCAAAAAAGCAAAAGAAGACACATGCATTTGCATGTTTATTACAGCACTAGTCACAGTAGCAAAGACATGGAATCAATCTAGGTGTCCATCAATGGTGGACTGGATAAAGAAAATGTGGTTCATATACACCATGGAATACTACACAGCCATGAAAAAGAACGAAACCATGTCCTTTGCAGCAACATGGATGCAGCTGGAGGCCATTATCCTAAGTGAATTAACACAGAAACAGAAAAACAAATATTAGGTAAGGGGTACAACAGGGACTTCAGCAGAAAGTTAAGATTGTTAATCTGAGAATACCAGATTCTCAGAATACCACATGTTCTCACTTACAAGAGGGAGTTAAACATTGGGTACATGTGGACATAAACACAGGGATGACAGACACTGGGGACTACTGGGATTGGGGTTGGAGAGACAGAGCAAGGGTTGAAAAATCACTACTTTCACTGTTTGAATGACGGGTTCAAAGCCCAAACCTCAGCATCACACAATATATCCGTGTAACAAACCTGCATATGTACTCCCTGAATCTAAAATGAAAAAAAAAAAAAAGAAATTATACAAATCAATGAGAAAAGGACAAACAACCCAATAGGAAGCCACCCAAACTTGGCCGGGAGCAGTGGCTCATGCCTGTAATCTCAGCACTTTGGGAAGGGTGGGCAGATCCCCTGAGGCCAGGAGTTCAAGACCAGCCTGGCCAACACGGCGAAACCCCATCTCTACTAAAAATACAAAAAATTAGCTGGACGTGGTGACATGCGCCTGTAATCCCAGCTACTCGGGAGGCTGAGGCAAGAGAATTGCTTGAACCCAGGAGGTGGAGGTTGCAGTGAGCCGAGATCCTGCCATTGCACTCCAGCCTGGGTGACAGAGTGAGATTCCATCTCATAAACAAATAAATAAATGGCCCACAGAAAAAACATTGAAATGAATAAACATAGAAACAATACGCAATGCCACTAGTAATCAGAGAAATGTAAGTTAAAATCAGATGCCACTGGACACCCACAGAATGATACACACAAAAAAAAACCTCTCTGACATGTCGAGGGAGTGTCAATGGGTACAGCCATTTTAGAGAATCATTTGGCAGTGTCTGGGAAGGTGGGAGGTGTGTTTACCTGACGACCCAGCAATTTTACTTCTAGGAGAACACATGCGCACCTGGAGGTATTTGCAAGGACGTGCATCACACCTTATTTGTCGTAGCAAAACCACTGGAAACTAGATGCTTATCAAGAGGCGGATCAGCCGGGCACAGTGGCTCATACCTGTAATCCCAGCACTTTGGGAAACCGAAGTGGGTGGATCGCCTGAGGTCAGGAATTTGAGACCAGCCTAGCCAACATGGTGAAACCCTGTCTCTACTAAAAAAAAAAAAAAGAGAGATAACACAAAAATTAGCCTGGCATGGTGGTGCATGCCTGTAGACCCAGGTATTCAGGAGGCTGAGGCAGGAGAATCGCTTGAACCCGGGAGGCAGAGGTTGCAGTGAGCTGAGATCACACCGCTGCACTCCAGCCTGGGTGACAGAGCAAGACTCCATCTCACAACAACAAAAAAAGAAAAAAACTGACAATGTTTTGCTGCCAGTGGGCTCTGGCATCAGCCACAGTGAGAGGAAGCCCTGCGTGGCCTCCCCCACTGCTACCATGGCCACTGTGGTCACAGCCCATAGAGCAGGCACTGGGCTGGCTGGGAAAGAAGGCAGCTGCTTGACACCCACAGGGCTGGTCAAGGAGATTCTCTTTTCCATTGGAGCTCAGGGCGCACCCAGGCAAGGGAGCGTGGCCTTTGTCAGTGATAAGGCCAGCGCCAGAAACGGTTGAGTAACCTCTGACAGGCCCTATCTTAAATCAACTTCTCTCTCCTTGGGCCTTGAAAGCTGCTTTGTTTAACTTTGTGCTGTTAGGATGAAGCATATGATAAGGCCCACACGTTTAAATAAACTTATAAGTCAACAGTGTCTATTACCCTGGGAAGGAGGCTTAAGAGAGAGATGAGAACATATGACCCCACAGAGCCTGGGGATGGAGGTCTCTTAGCCCCTCTCACCTGCAGTACCCCTGTCCCCACCCCCACTCCAATCCAAACTGAGGTTCCCTTGGATTTCTTTTTTTTTTTGAAAAAAAAAAAAAAAAATGTTTTTGTAGAGATGGAGTCTTGCTATGTTGCCCATGCTGGTCTCAAACTCCTGGTCTCAAGTGATCCTCCTGCCTTGGCCTCCCAAAGTGCTGGGATTACAGACATGAGCCACCGCACCCAGCCAGGATTCCTTTCTTTTCCTTGTCTCATCTTCTTTGCTAGTAAGGGACCCAGAGCCAAAACACCAAACTGCAAAGGCCCAGCAAATGATCTCAAACCCAGATGGTTACAGGAACTGAACGGGTAACTGAAATGTGTACAATGAGCCAGGTAAAAGGCAATGGGTGTGACATTGTGACATGGAAGCAACATAGATTTGGTCTCTGCCCCCAGTTCCTGAGCCAGAGCTCCTAATACCCTCATTGATAGGTGTGCTGGGAGAATCTTTAGTTCTAATATTTGGTCTCTGCCCCCGTGGTTCCTGACGCAGAAGCTCCTAAATCCCTGGGAATTTTCTGGGTCGTAGGATCATCTTTTGTTCTGATGAGGTGACTCTTGGTGGATTCCTGGATAGCCTCGGGATGGGGGCTGGTTGCCAGGGGAACCAACGCTATGATTGGAGAGTTGGACCACTCAGTCCCACCCCCTCAGCCTCTGGGGAGAGGAGAGAGGCTGAAGGCTGAGCTGATTGCCATTGGCCAGTGATGCAATCAATCATGCTTATGTAATGAAGCCTCCATAGCTCCCACCCCATTTCCACAAAGGACAGGGTTCTGGGAGTTTCTGGGTTGCAAAACCTCTGGAACTGCTTGGAGGATGGCATACCAGAAAGAGCAGGGAACCTCCTCACCCTGGCCACACTTCGCCATATGCACCTCTTCCATCTGGCTGTTCATCTTTCATCTCTATCCTTTGTAATACTCTTTTTTTTTTTTTTTTTTTTGAAATGGAGTCTTGCTCTGTTGCTCTGGCTGGAAAGCAGTGGGAGCGGCATGATCGTGGCTCACTGCAGCCTAAATCACCTGGCCTCAAGCAATCCTCTTACCTCAGCCTCTCCGGTAGCTGAGACTACAGGTGTGTACCACCATGCACTGGAATGGTGTGTTTTCTATTTGTAGAAAACAAATATTTTTTAATTTGTAGAGAGGAGGTCTGGCTATGTTGTCCAGGCTGGTCTCAAACTCCTTGGCTCAAGCGATCTTCCCAACTCAGCCTTCCAAAGTACTGGGATTACAGGCACGAGCCACTGTGCCTGGTCTGTAATATCTCTTTTATAATAAATGGGCAAATGTAAGTAAAGTGTTTCCCTGAGTTCTGCGAGTCACTCTAACAAATTACTTGAAACCAAGGAGGGGGTCATAGGAACCCCAGATTTATAGCTGGTGGGTCAGAAATACAGGTCACAACCTGGACGTGCAAGTGTCACAGAAGTGGGCGTGGTCTTGTTACAGGAAAGGGGCCCCAATCCAGAACCCAAGAGAGGGTTCTCGATCTCACACAAGAAAGAATTCAGGGCAAGTCCGCAGTGCAAAGTGAAAGCAAGTTTATTAAGAAAGTAAAGGAATAGGCCGGGCACAGTGGCTCATGCCTGTAATCCCAGCACTTTGGGAGGCCGAGGCGGGTGGATCATGAGGTCAGGAAATCCAGACCATTCTGGCTAACACAGTGAAACCCTGTCTCTACTAAAAATACAGAAAAATTAGCCGGGCGTGGTGGCACGCGCCTGTGGTCCCAGCTACTCGGGAGGCTGAGGCAGGAGAATGGCGTGAACCCGGGAAGAGGAGCTTGCAGTGAGCCAAGATTGCGCCCCTGCACACTCCAGCCTGGGCGACTGAGCAAGACTCTGCCTCAAAAAAAAAAAAAAAAGAAAAAAGAAAGTAAAGGAATAAAAGAATGGCTACTCCATGGACAGAGCAGCCCCAAGAGCTGCTGGTTGCCCATTTTTGTGGTTATTTCTTGATGATATGCTAAACAAGGAGTGGATTATTCATGCCTCCCCTTTACAGACCATATAGGGTAACTTCCTGACGTTGCCATGGCATTTGTAAACTGTCATGGCGCTGATGGGAGTGTAGCAGTGAAGACGACCAGAGGTCACTCTTGTCACCATCTTGGTTTTGGTGAGTTTTAGCCAGCTCCTTCACTGCAACCTGTTTTATCAGCAAGATCTTTATGACCTGTATCTTGTGCTGACCTCCCATCTCATCTTGTGACATAGGATTCCTGTCTGGGAATGCTGCATGGTAGGTCTCAGCCTCAATTTACCCAGCTCCTGTTTAAGATGGAGCTCTGGTTCACACACCTCCAACATTTTCCCCCGTCCCTTTTATAAGAGAACCCTTAATTCTAAGGGTTGCAGAGGGATGAAGATCCATCCTCTATAACTTCTTCCGGCTGAATAGGGGCAATGATATTTCTCTCTACCTATGAGGGTCTCTTGCATTCACAGTAGAGAGGAGCTCAGTCAGAAAGCACCAGTATGGTAAGGTCCATTCATAACTCTTGAGTTTTGACAAAAGGTGGTATCTGGAAGATTAAATAGTGTTTAATATGAAGCAGGGTGCAGTGGCTCATGCCTGTAATCCCAGCACTTTGGGAGTCTGAGGCTGGTGGATCACCTGAGGTCAGGAGTTCGAGACCAGCCTGACCAACATGGTGAAACCCCGTGTCTACTAAAAATACAAAAATTAGCCAGACATGGTGGCAAGCGCCTGTAATCCCAGCTACTCAAGAGGCTGAGGCAGGAGAATTGCTAGCACCCTGGAGACGGAGGTTACGGTGAGCCGAGATCGCACCATTGCACTGCAGCCTGGGGGACAAGAGTGAGACTCTGACTCGAAAAAAACAAAAGTGTTTAATTTAAGAAAACGTTCAGTAAGCTTGTCCTGTATTCCTACACAAAGAGTATAACAGCAATATATTCCACAAGAGTAAAACAAAATAAGTAAAGTTATTCCAAGTAAACAAAATTAGAAGGCTCTTCATGAAGTGGGCAACTGTTGGAACTAAGCTGATATGGGGTTGTTAGCTAATTCTAATTTGCCCAAAATTAGAATACTGATCCATATTTTTATATTACCCACCCCTCTTTTTTTTTTTCTGAGCAACACTGAGATCACTGGTTGGTTCACAGGAATAGGCAGGGTTATCCTAAATTGCAGAAACAAACTTAAAAACAACTAGTGAGACTAGAATTTAACAACAAGTGTACCATAGTTCTTGAAACATAATATTTCTCTCTCCAGTTTCCTATTTTTACTGAAGGCAAATCATGGTAAGACTGATTTGCTTTATTATACTTGGCATGATTATTTGTATAAGTTGCAGCAAGAATAATTATTTTTCACATAGGGTCTTTTTAAATTGGCTTTGATGGAACTCTGTTCCATAGAAGAAATTTTAGATAAGACTTTTTTAAAGCCCAGCCCAGCCATGGGTTTGTACTCTCAAATACCTATGAGTTGGGTACATTTCTTTCCTCTTCAGGTCCCAAGATAACTTGCAGCTTCTGGACCTATTAGAAAGTGACATTCTTTACTTACCACAGGTCAGTAGCCCTGCACACGGACTGTTATAGGCAAGGTATGAGGCCGGCTCCCCATGGGGCTTTTATTGGCTTTATAAGTCAAATTTAATTCCTTAAAGGGGCTGGGCGTGGTGGCTCATGCCTGTAATCCCAGCACTTTGGGAGGCCAAGGCAGGCAGATCACTAGGTCAGGAGATGGAGACCATCCTGGCTAACACTGTGAAACCTCATCTCTACTAAAAATACAAAAAATTAGCCAGGCATGGTAGCAGGCACCTGTAGTCCCAGCTACTTGGGAGGCTGAGGCAGGAGAATGGCGTGAACCCGAGAGGCGGAGCTTTCAGTGAGCCAATATTGCGCCACTGCACTCCAGCCTGGGTGACAGAGTGAGACTCCATCTCAAAATAATAATAATAATAATAATAGTAATACTAATAATAATAATTCCTTAAAGGAAAACACACCATTCCAGTCAAAGCCTTGGTTTAATAACCAATTTTTCCAACTGTGTCCTGTTACAAAAGAAAACAGATTCTTATTGCACTTATGCAATAACTATATCGCCATAAGTTAAGAATACTCGCAACTAGTTTTTAAATTTTGGAGAAATTAGGTAGAGAGATACAAATACATTCCAAATTTTGTTCATAGCAGTATACTTTACTCAATTGTTACAAGCTGTAAATAGCTTAAAAGAAAATTTTCCTTGACTCTGAAAAACAAAACAAAGGATCAGCAACATTTTAAGCAAAGTTAAAAAGATTACTTCAGTTTTCTATTGGTTCAGTTAATTCAGTTAACTTCTGTTTGATATTTATGAACATTCCAGCTCTTCATGAGCATTTTGAAAGTTGTTTCCTCTATTCTAATGTTACAATTTCCAAAGTTATTAGAAAGATGCATTTAAGAACACCTGCTAGAGTTCTATACTTGATTATAAACCACCTTCTAAAGAGGATTAAAATAAGACAACAATTGTCTGTGGATGATAAAAAGTCTTAGGACAGCCACTATTAAAGCCACAAATGATAAGGAAATTTGGTTACTTCTGTGGCACACAAAATTTTACATAACAATTATAATTATTAATAACATACACTGTCATATTAGAATTATAGGAGTTTCCCATAACTTTGGAACATATACCAATAACACATTTATGCAAATATAGTCCAAATAAAGCAAAACACTATTTTATATTTGACAATGTTTCCTGTATGATTTTTGTACCAAATTAGCCAAATTTCACCTTTATATTAATGTACTATTAATGTTAAACCCAATTTTTAATAAAACTTTATGGACATATTTACCCAATTTTAATGTTTGGGTTTGTTGTTGTTGTTGTTTTCAGACGGGGTCTTGCTCTGTCACCCAGGCTGGAGTGCAGTGGCATGATCTCGGCTCACTGCAACCTCTGTCTCCCAGGTTGAAGAGTTTCCCCTGCCTCAGCTTCCCAAGCAGCTGGGACTACAGGCGTGTAGCTGGGACTACAGGCGCCCGCCAGCACACCTGGCTAATTTTTCGTATTTTTAGTAGAGATGGGGTTTCACCATGTTGGCCAGGCTGATCTCCATCCCCCAACCTCAGTGATCCCACCCACCTCAGCTTCCCAAAGTGCTGGGATTATAGGCATGAGCCACATTACCTGGCCCAATTTTAATGTTTAACTATAAGGTAAGATTCTTATAAACCTTTTATAACCCTTTACATTTTTTTGTGAAAGAGCAGATGAGTGCGCTAAGAAAACCCTGCTGTGCTTCTATTCCAATGTTTAGTTTCTGGAAAAACTGAATAATACCCTTTTAACTTTAGCCAATATGTTACACACAAAATCTCTTACAATTAATTTTTGTAAATCTTCCAAAACTTGTTTAAACCTTCAGATTTTTTCTTACTTAAAAGAATCCTTTAACACTTTAGGCAGAAAAAAATGCACATTCCCATGCCTTCTTATGAGCTTATTTTTTTTTTTTTACCAAAAACACATTTTACTTTTCTTACACACCTTGTATGTAAAACTGTTTCTTCAGTAGTCTTTTTGTTTTTTGTTTTGTTTTGAGACAGAGTCTGGCTCTGTTGCCCAGGCTGGAGTGCAATGGCACAATCTCGGCTCACTGCAACCTCTGCCTCCCAGGTTCAAGAGGATTCTCCTGCCTCAGCCTCCGGAGTAGCTGGGATTACAGGCACGCATCACCACATCCAGCTAATTTTTGTATTTTTAGTAGAGAAAGGGTTTTGTCATGCTGGCCAGGCTGGTCTTGAACTCCTGACCTCAGGTGATCTGCCCGCCCTGGCCTCCCAAAGTGCTGGGATTACAGGCATGAGCCACCACACCCGGCCTCTTCAGTAGTCTTAATTATATGTTACAATGTTAACTCTTAGCAACTTTTATTTTTGGTGAAAACCTTGGCAAGTAAGGGATTTTAATTATGTACTGGGTGTGGAGCCTGCCTGGGACACACCAGGCAGAAGTGCAGATAAGGGCTGATTCTCCAGCATAGCTAGGGGGTGTGGCTAACTCCACATGTCCCCAGGCCTTACCTAGAATCTAATGGCTTTAAGGTAGGTAAATTGGACAATTTTCAAAAGTTAAAGAAACAGTTTGAGGCCAGGTGCGGCGGCTCACGCCTGTAATCCCAGCACTTTGAGAGGCCGAGGCAGGTGGATCATCTGAGGAGTTCAAGACCAGCCTGGCCAATGTGGCGAAATCCTGTATCTTCAAAAAGTAAAAAAATAAATAAATAAATTAGCCAAGCACAGTGGCATGTGCCTGTAATCTCAGCTACTGAGGAAGCTGAGGTGAGAGGATTGCTTGAGCCTGGGCCGTCCAGGTTGCAGTGAGCTGAGATCAAGCCACTGCACTCCAGTCTGGGTGACAGAGTCAGACCATGTCTGAAAAAATAAAATGAAATAAATAGAAGATAAAGGAGATTCTGACATATGCTACAACACGGATTAATTTTGAGGACATTATGCTAGGTGAAATGAGCTAGTCAGAAAAAAAGACACTATATGATTTCACTTATATGAGTTATTTAGAGTAGTCAAAATCCTAGAGGCAGAGGCCAGGCATGGTGACTCATGCCTGTTATCCCAGTATTTTGGGAGGCCAAGTTGGGAGGATCGCTTCAGCCCAGGAGTTCCAGACCAGCCTAAGCAACATAACAAGACCCCATCTCTATTAAAAAAATTTTTTTTAAATTAAAACAAGAGTAAAACAAAAAAAAAAATTCTTTTAATCGTGGAGACAGAGAGTGGAATGGTGTTGACAGACTAATGCCCTCAAATGCAAAAAAAAAAAAAAAAAAAAAAAAAAAAAGTGGAATGGTAGCTGCCAGGGATTGAGGGGCACAGATAAGGGGGCTTCATTGTTTAGTAGAAATAGAGTTTCAGTTTTACAAGATGAAAAAAGTTATAGAAATGGATGTTGGGGATGATTGTACAACATTACAAATATATTAATTCCACTGAACTGTACATCTAAAATTAGTTATGATGGTAAATTTTATGTTATGTTTTTGTTTTTGTTGTTGTTATTGTTAAGATAGAGTTTCGCTCATGTCACCCAGGCTGAAGTGCAATGATGCCATCTTGGCTCACTGCAACCTCCACCTCCTGAGTGAGAGCAATTCTCTTGCCTCAGCCTCCCAAGTAGCTGGGAATACAGGCATGCGCCACCATGCCCGGCTGATTTTTGTGTTTTTGTAGAGATGGAGTTTCACCATGTTGGCTAGGCTCTGTAGAAACCTGAAACCTCTACTCCTGACCTCAGGTCATCCACCAGCCTCGGCCTCCCAAAGTGTTGGGATTACAGGAGTGAGCCACCATGTTCAGCCTCATCAATAGTAATTTAATTGTACATTTAAAAATAACTAAAAGTGCCAGGCACAGTGGCTCACATTTGTAATCCCAGCATTTTGGGAGGGCAAGGCGGGTGGCTCACTTGAGGTCAGGAGTTCGAGACCAGTCTGGCCAACATGGTGAAGCCCCGTCTCTACTAAAAACACAAAACTTAGCCAGGCATAATGGTGGTGCCTGTAATCTCAGCTACTCAGGAGGCTGAGGCAGGAGAATCGCTTGAACCGGGAGGTGGAGGTTGCAGTGAGCCAACATCGCACCACTGCACTCCAGCCTGGGTGACAGAGTGAGACTGTGTCTCAAAAAATAAATAAATAAATAAAAATAAAGGCTATAATTGGATTGTTTGTAACACAAAGGATAAATGCTTGAGGTGGATCCCTCTTTTACTTTGATGTGATTATTACACATTGAAGCCTGTACCAAAATATCCCACATACCTCATAAATATATACACTTACTATGTACCCACAAAAATTAAAAATAAAACAAAATTGTTAGTGTAAATGGTCTCAGTATGCCAATTAAAAGAGATTGAGGCCAAGTGCAGTGGCTCATGCCTGTAATCCCAGCACTTTGGGAGGCCAAGGCAGACGGATCACCTGATGTCAGGAGTTTGAGACCAGCATGGCCAACGTGGTGAAACCCTGTCTCTACTAAAAATACAAAAGTTAACTGGGCAGCTACTCAGGAGGCTGAGGCAGGAGAATCACTTGAACCCGGGAGGTGGAGGTTGCAGTGAGCCAGTATCACACCACTGCACTCCAGCCTGGGTGACGGAGTGAGACCCTGTCTCAAAAATAAATAAATAAATGAGTTTGAAAGAGTGAATTAAAAACAGCACCCAACTATATTCTGTCCACAAGAAATTCACTTCAAATGTAACAATATATGTAGGTTAACTGGAAAAAGAAATAGTATGCAAACATTAATCCAAGGAAAGTGGGAGTAGCTATATTAGTATAAGATAAAGTAGGCTTTAGAGCAAAGAAAATTATCAGAGACAGAGAAGGACATAATATAATGATTACAAAGCAAATCTACCAAGAAAACATAGCAATCTTTGTGTGTTTACATCAAATAATAGAGCTGAAAATATGTGAAGCAAAAATTGACATAACTGAAAAGACACATAGAAAAAACCACAATTAGAGCTGGAGACTTCAACACTTTTTTTCTCTTTTTCTCTTGTTTTGTTTTGTTTTTGTTTTTGAGATGGAGTTTTGCTCTTTTTGCCCAGGCTGGAGTGCAATGGCCTGATCTTGGCTCACTGCAACTTCCGCCTCCCAGGTTCCAGCGATTCTCCTGCCTCAGCCTCCAGAGTAGCTGGGATTAGTGCCAGCATGCCCAGCTAATTTTGTAGTTTTAGTAGAGACGGGGTTGCACCATGTTGGCCAGGCTGGTCTCGAACTCCCAATCTCAGGTGATCTGCCTGCCTCGGCCTCCCAAAGTGCTAGGATTACAGGTGTCAGCCACCGCGCCCGACCTCAACACTTTTTCAACAGTTGATAGAACAACTAGACAGAATAGAGCAAAGGTATAGAACTCAATACTGTCAACCAATAGGATCTAATCGACCTTTATAGAACATTCCACCCAACAACAGCAGAATACACATTCTTTTCAAGAGCCCATGGAACATATACCAAGATAGACCACATCTTGGGCCAAAAAACATATTTCAACAAATGTAAAAGAATTGAAATCATATAGAGTGTATTCTGTCACACACTGGAACCAAACTAGAAATCAATAACAGAAAAAGAGGGCCGGGCGCCGTGGCTCACACCTGTAATCCCAGCACTTTGGGAGGCCGAGGCTGGCGGATCACGAGGTCAGGAGATCAAGACCATCCTGGCCAAAGTGACGAAACCCCTCTTTAGTAAAAATACGATAATTAGCCGGGCATGGTGGCAGGCGCCTATAGTCCCAGCCACTCGGGAGGCTGAGGCAAGAGAATGGTGTGAACCCAGGAGGCGGAGCTTGCAGTGAGCCGAGATCGTGCCACTGCACTCCAGCCTGGGCGACAGAGTGAGACTCCATTTCAAAAAAAAAAAGAAAAAAGAAAAATAACAGGAAGATCTGCAAACACTTGTGAACCAAACAACATACTTCTAAATAATCCATAGCTCAAGAGGAAATGATAGGTTTCCTCTTGTGTATTTTCAAAAAATACACTTAAGTAAATGAAAATTAAAATACAACATGTCCAAATGGTGGCACACACATAAAGCAATGCTGATAAGGAAATTTATAGCATTAGATGCATACATCAGAAAAGAGGGAAAGTCCCAAATCAATAATCTAATCTGTCACATCAAGAACCTAGAAAAAAAGCCAGGTGTGGTGATGCATGCCTGTAGTCCCAGTCACTTGGGAGGCTGAGGCAGAAGTTCAAGGCAAAAGTTGCCTGAGCCTTTGGCCAGTCTCAGTGGCTTACGCCTAAAACCCATTGCCAACATGATGAAACCCCTGTCTCTACTAAAAATACAAAAAATTAGCTGGGCGTGTTGGCATACGCCTGTAATCCCAGCTACTCAGGAGGCTGAGGCAGGAGAATCACTTGATCCCAGGAGGGGGAGGTTGCAGTGAGCCAAGGTCACACCACTGCACTCTAGCCTGGGCAACAAGATCAAAACTCTGTCTCAAAAAAAAAGAAGAAGTTGCCTGAGCCCAGAAGTCCAAGGCTGTAATAAGCTATGATCACACCTTTGTACTCCAGCCTTGGTGACACAGCAAGACAAGACTCCATCTTTATAAAAAATCTAAATAAAGAATAGAAGAACCTAGAAAACAAGAGCCAAATAAATACAAAGCAAGTAGAAGGAAGGAAATATAAAGATAAGAGCAAAAACTAGTGAAATTGAAAACAGAAATTTTTTTGCATAGAAAAATAACAATGAAACAAAAAAGTAACTCTGAAAAAATCAGTAAAATTGACAAACTTCTAGCAAGACCAACAAAAAAAAAGAAGACACAATTTACCAATAGAAATGAAACATGGGGCTGGGCGTGGTGGCTCACACCTGTAATCTCAGCACTTTGGGAGGCTGAGGCGGGCAGATCATCTGAGGTCAGGAGTTCAAGACAAGCCTGACTAACATAGTGAAACCCCGTCTCTACTAAAAATACAAAAATTAGCCGGGCATAGTGGCAGGCGCCTGTAATCCCAGCTACTCAGGAGGCTGAGGCAGGAGAATCGCTTGAACGCGGAGGAGAATGTTGCAGTGGGCCGAGATCACGCCATTGCACTCCAGCCTGGGCAACAGAGTGAGACTCCGTCTCAAAAAAAAAAAAAAAAAAGAAACACAGGCTATTATGACAGATCCTACAGACATGTAAAGGATAATAAGAGAACACTATGAACAACTGTATGAATAAGGGAACGCATAAATTCAACAACTTAGTTAAAATAGCCCAGTTCCCCCAAAAAACACACACTACAACAACCCATCCATTATGAAATAGATAATTTGAATGGCCTTACATCTATTGAGGAAATTAAATTTGCAATTTTAAAACTCTCAGAAAAGAATCATCAGGACAAATTTTCTTTGGAAAATGCTACCAAATGTTTAAAGAAGAATTAATACCATTTGATATAGTTAGGATGCTTGTCCCCACTCAACTCTCATGTTGAGATGTAATCCCCAGTGTTGGAGGTGGGGCCTGGTGGGAGGTGTATGGATCATGGAGATGGATTCCTCATCAATGGCTTGGGCCATCCTTTTGGTAATGAACGAGTTCTTGCTCTGGGTTCACATCAGATCTGGTCATTTAAAAGTGTGTGGCAGCTGGGCACAGTGGCTCACACCTATAATCCCAGCACTTTGGGAGGCTGAGGTGGGTGGATCACTTGAGATCAGGAGTTTGAGACCAGCTTGGGCAACATGGTGAAACCCTGTCTCTACTAATAATACAAAAATTAGCTGGGTGTGGTGGTGCACACCTGTAATCCCAGCTACTTAGGAGGTGAGGCAGGAGAATCGCTTGAACCTCGGAGGCAGAGGTTGCAGTGAGCCGAGGTCATGCCATTGCACTCCAGCCTGGGCGACAAGAGCAAACCTCAAAAAAAAAAAAAAAAAAAAAAAAAAAGTGTGTGAGATACCCCTGCACTCTCTCTTTTTCCTGCTTTTGCTATGTGACGTGCTTGCTCCCTCTTTGCCTTTGCTATGATTGGAAGCTTCCTGAGGCCTCCCCAGAAGTCGAGCAGATGTCAGCACCATGCTTCCTGTAAAGCCTGCTGAACCATGAACCAATTAAACCTCTTTTCTTATAAATTACCCAGTCTCAGGTATATCTTTATAGCAATGCAAGAATGGCCTAATACACCATTTCTATGCAGTCTCTTCCAGAACACAGAAGAAAGGAGAACATTTCCCAGTTCATTTTATTTAGTATTACCCTGATATCAAAATTAGACAAAGACAGTAGAAAAAAAAAAAAACTTCAGACTAATTCTCTCATGAATATAGGCTCAGAAATCCTTAACAAAATGTTTTCAAATAGAATTCAGCAATAGACAAAAAGAAGTACACAGCATGACCAAGTGAGTTTGCTCCAGGCATACAAGGCTGGCTCAATATCCAAAAGTCAATGCGATTAACAAGCTAAAGAAGAAAAATCACATCATTTCAGTTGACATAGAAAAGCATTTGACAAATTTCAACCCCATTCGTTATTTTTTGTTTAATCCCTCCAAAAACTAAGAGTAGAGGCCAGGCATGGTGGCTCACGCCTGCCAGATTACAGGCTGAGGCAGGCAGATCATTTGAGGCCAGAAGTTCAAGACCAGCCTGGCCTCCTAAAGTGCTGGGATTACAGGCGTGAGCCACTGCACTTGGCCTCAGTCTCTTTTAATTGGCATACTGTGACCATTTACACTAACAATTTTGTTTTATTTTTAATTTTTGTAGGTACATAGTAAGTGTATATATTTATGAGGTATGTGGGATATTTTGGTACAGGCTTCAATGTGTAATAATCACATCAAAGTAAAAGAGGGATCCACCTCAAGCATTTATCCTTTGTGTTACAAACAATCCAATAAGACGGAGTCTTGCTCTGTCGCCCAGGCTGGAGTGCAGTGGTGAGATCTCAGCTTACTGCAACCTCTGCCTCCCAGGTTCCCACCATTCTCCTGCCTCAGCCTCCCGAGTAGCTCAGACTACAGGTGCCCACCACCAAGCCTGGCTAATTTTTTGCATTTTTAGTAGAGATGGGGTTTCACCATGTTAGCCAGGACGGTCTCGATCTCCTGCCATCTTGGCTCACTGCAACCTCCACCTCCCAAGTGGGGTTGAGTTAGGAGGGAAGTAGGTATAGCTATAAAAGAGGAACAGGAGGGATCCTTACGGAGAAGGAAAATTCTATATCTTACTATTGTCAGTATCCTGACAATACAATTACCTGGCTGGTAATATTATACTATAATTTTCCAAGATGTTATCATTGGGGAAACTAGGTAAAGGTTACAGGATCTGTTTCTTTTTTTTTTTTAACAATTGCTGGTGAATTTACAAATCTCTCAAAATTAAGAATTTAATTAAAACACAAAAGAGAATAGGTGCGTTTTATCTCAGTCCAAAACCTTTTTTTTTTTTTTTTTTTTTTAAGAAAAGAGAGAGTGGGTATAGTGGTTCATGCCTGTAATCCCAACACTTTGGGAGGCCAAAGTGGGCAGGAGTTCAAGACCAGCCTGCCCAACATGACGAAACCCTGTCTCTACTAAAAATACCAAAATTAGGCAGGCGTGGTGGTACATGCCTGTAGTCCCAGCTACTCGGGAGGCTGAGGCAGGAGAATCTCTTGAACCCAGGAGGCAGAGGTTGCAGTGAGCCGAGATCACACCACTACACTCCAGCCTGGGCGACAGAGACTCTGTCTAAAAAAAAAAAGAGAAAGAGAGAGAAAGGGAAGGAAGGAAGGAAGGAGGGAGGGAGGGACAGAGGGAGGGAAAAAAAGAGAATAGGTGTGGAATGCCAGTAGTAAGTGAAGTATGTATACCCCACCTAGAGGCATTCTATTTCAGATTTGAGAAAAACTTTGTACTGGCCTAACAAAATTATTTCCAGATAAAATTCTGCCCCTGGGCTGCAGTTTGCAACCTCTGACCAAGACCTGGGAACATAGTTCAGAGCAAATGAAACTGACAAGAAGGCTTAAAACATATATTTAGTTTTGTTTTTGTTTTGTTTTGTTTTTTGGGTCTCGCTCTGTCGCCCATCCTGGAGTGCAGTGGCGAGATCTCAGCTCACTACAACCTCTGCCTTCCAGGTTCAAGTGACCCTCCTGCCTCAACCTCCCTAGTAGCTGGAACTACAGGTGTGGGCCACCACGTCCAGCTAGTTTTTGTAGTTATAGTAGAGACGGGGTTTCACCATGTTGGCCAGACTAGGCTCGAACTCCTGACCTCAAGTAATCCGCTCTCCTCAGCCTCCCAAAGTGCTGGAATTACAGGCGTGAGTCACCGAGCCCGGCCTAAAACACATTTGGTGATGTGCATTATCATTACTGTTCATTTCTCATCCCTACACACCCAGACACACCACACACAAATACTGCACACCCACCGATAGGCACACAGGCACACAATCATGCTCAGGCACACAAATGTCATGCTCAGTTACCTGGATTTGATCACATGCCGCACACACACCTACAGTCATGCACACTCACGTGCACACACAGATACACATACAGCACCACCACAATGACACCCACACTCTGCGGCCAGATAAGCGGTGATGTTTCTTCAAGGTCTCAGTATGCATGCACGGACTTCCAGTGCCCCCTTTCTCCATGGGCTTTGCACCATGAGTCCCCCAGCCAGAGCGATGGAGGACCCAAAGGCCCACAGACACTAGGCTCCTCTCCTCCACAGTTCGGCACACAATTTCATCTCTCTTTTTTTTTTTCAGATGGAGTTTCTCTCTTGTTGCCCAGGCTGGAGTGCAATGGCTTGATGTTGGCTCACTGCAGCCTCCGCCTCCCGGGTTCAAGCGATTCTCCCTCCTTAGCCTCCAGAGTAGCTGGGATTACAGGCGCCCACCACCACACCCTGCTAAGTTTTTGTATTTTTAGTAGAGATGGGGTTTTGTCATGTTGGTCAGGCTGGTCTCAAACTCCTGACCTCAGGTGATCCACCCACCTCGGCCTCCCAAAGTGCTGGGATTACAGGCGTGAGCTGCCACGCCCAGCCAATGCTCATCTCTTCTGATGCTAGAGATTGCAGGATCCTGACCCTCGTAGATATTGCCGACTGGGGATAAGAGAGGGACTGGCTGGTACAGGAGGAAAAGAATGCAGTAGTTGCAGTAGGGGAGAGGCATGGTGCGCTGGGGACTTTCTTGGGGGATGGATACCAGGTGGGAGACAGAGAACAGGCTAATCTCCCAGCTGTGGGTGCTGCTCTCTCAATTCCTCTTTTTCTAGCCCTTTGCTCCTTGGAATCTCTCTTCCACACACAGACCCTTCTGTGCAAACACCTCGTCACCTCCACCAGCTCCTGCTCAGCCTCCTATAGGAAGCCCTCCTGGACCAGAGCAGGTGCAGAGCTCCCCTTCCCTGTGGACACTCAGTATTTACTGCAGGGCTTCACTCCACCCCTTCATACCACTTCCCATTAAAAAGCAGCCGGGCACTGTGGCCATGCCTGTAATCCCAGCACTTTGGGAGGCCGAGGCAGGCAGATCATTTGAGGTCAGGAGTTCAAGACCAGCCTGGCCAACATGGTGAAACCCTATCTCTACTAAAAATACAAAAAAATTAGCTGGGTGTGGTGGCGGCTGCCTGTAATCCCAGCTACTCGGGAGGCTGAGGCAGCAGAAGCCCTTGAACCAGGGAGGCGGAGGTTGCAGTGGGCGGAGATCGCGCCATTGCACTCCAGCCTGGGCAACAAGAGTGAAACTCTGTCTCAAAAAAAAAAAAAAAAAAAAAGCACCTGCAGGCTGGGCATGGTGGCCCACACCTATAATCCCAGCGCTCTGAGAGGCTAAGGCAGGAGGATCTCTTGAGTCCAGGAGTTCAAGACCAGCCTGGGCAACATAGCAAGATCTCCATCTCCACAAAACATAAAAATAATTGGGTGGGCATGGTGGCACTCACCTGTAGTCCTAGCTATTCGAGAGGCTGAGGTGGGAGGATTGCTTGAGCCTAGGAGGTTGAACCTGCAGTGATGAGCTATGATCATGCCACTGCATTCCAGCCTGGGCAACAGAGCAAGACTGTCTCGGAAAAAAAAATGAAGAAGAAGAAGAAGAAAAGACGCCTGCATTGCACTCTCTAGGCACCCACACACTCAGGTGACACACTCAGACATACACTACAGGCCCGAACACCACACTGGCTTTTATTTTAACAGATTTATTGAAATACCATTTCCATACCATACAACTCACCAATTCAAATGGTAATCCATTTGAAAAGTGGACCCTCTGGGTGGTGTGGCTGGGCTTAGACTGGGGGCTGAGGCCTGGAGTGGCCCCCACCGCACTGCCAGCTGTGCCTGGATTGGGCACTGCAAGCTCTATTCCTGCTGGCTTTGAGGCTGGTGAAAGTCACGTAGGTAGCCTCTCTTAGCCTCAGTTTCCTCCTCTGTAAAGTGAGGGAAATGGTGTCTGCATGACTCACTTCCAGGGTTATGGTGAGAATAGAGGCGATGGTTAAGTGTGCTATAAAGCAGAAAACAAGTTGGCAAGGCACGCGCGGTGGCTCATGCCTGTAATTCCAGCACTTTGGGAGGCCGAGGCGGGTGGATCACTTGAGGTCAGGAGTTCGAGACCAGCCTGACCAATATAGTGAAAAATACAAAAATTAGCTGGGCATGGTGGCGTGCTCCTATAGTCCCAGCTACTCGGGAGGCTGAGACAGGAGAATTGCTTGAACCCGGGAAGCAGAAGTTGCAGTGAGCAGAGATCATGCCACTGCACTCCAGCCTGGGGGACAGAGTGAGACTCCATCTCAAAAAAAAAAAAAAATTATACAAGTCAATGATTTTTAGTATATTCACAGAGTTATACAACCATCATTACCACAATCAACTGTAGAACATTTTCACCACCCCCAAAAAGAAACCCTGTACCTATTTTCTCCCAACATCCTCACCCCAGCCCCTGACAAACACTCATATAATCTTTGTCTCAGTAGATTTCCCTATTCAGAATTTTTTTTCTTTTTTTGACAGAGTCTGTCTCCGTTGCCAGGCTGGAGTGCAGTGGCACGATCTCAGCTCACTGCAACCTCTACCTCCTGGGTTCAAGTGATTCTCCTACCTCAGCCTCCCGAGTAGCTGGGACTACAGGCACATGCCACCGCGCCCGGCTAATTTTTGTATTTTTAGTAGAGATGGGGTTTCACCATGTTGGCCAGGATGGTTTCAATCTCCTGACCTTGTAAGTCACCCACCTCAGCCTCCCAAAGTGCTAGGATTACAGGTATGAGCCACTGCACCTGGCCCTGAATATGTTTTAATAAATGGAATCAGGGCCAGGCACAGTAGCTCACGCCTGTAATCCCAGCAGTTTGGGAGGCTGAGGCGGGCAGATTACCTGAGGTCAGGAGTTCGAGACCAGCCCGGCCAATATGGTGAAACCCCATCTCTACTAAAATTACAGAAATTAGCCGGGCGTGGTGGCACATGCCTGTAATCCCAGCTACTCGGGAGGCTGAGGCAGGAGAATCACTTGAGTCCAGGAGGAGAAGGCTGCAGTGAGCCAAGATCGTGCCACTGCACTCCAGCCTGGCTGACAGAGTGAGACTCTGTCTCAAAAAATAAATAAAAATAAATAAATAAATAAATAAATAAATGAAATCATACAATAGATGGTCCTGCCTCTTTCACTTACTGTAATGTTTTCAAGGTTCATTCATGTTGCAGCATATATCAGTACTTTATTCCTTTTTAATGGCTGCATAATATTCCTTTGTATGGCTAGACCACATTTTATTTACCCATTCGTCAGTTGATGAACATTTAGGATGTTTCCACTTTTTGGCTATTATGCATAATGTTGCTACAAACATTCAGGTACAAATTTTTTTTGTCTGACCTGCTCATATGCTTTTGTGTCTCTTGGGTATTCCTAGAGGAAAATTGCTGAGTCATATGGTAACATGAGTCAGCAACATAATCTTCTGAAGGACCACCAGATTGTTTTCCACAGCAGATGCCCCACTTACATTGCCACCAGCAATGTATCAGGGGGTCAGTTTCTCCACATCCTCACCAACATTTGTTATTTGATTACTGCCTCCCTAGTGGGTGCAAAGTGGTATCTCTTTGTGGCTTTGATTTGCATTTCTCTAATGACCAATGATGTTGAGCATCTTTTCATGTATTTATTGGACTTTTTTTTTTTTTGAGACACAGTCTTGCTCCCTTGCCCAGATTGGAG
>NW_026652783.1:0-24265 GCF_009828535.3 Hylobates moloch
GTATTTATAGCTTTTGCCAGTAAGTCATATAAAATATATTTTTTACCAGAAAGATTATTATTTGGATACAATTTCAAGACAGTTTGGTTCTGCCCAGCACCAGCCTGTGTCCTGTTATTGAAGTGTATTGCTATCCCCAAGGGTTTCACATTCTTTCAGTTTTAAACCAGACTTGTTGTCTTAAGGTATAATATTCTAAAAAAGGTGGGGTGGCGGAAGAAATACTCAGCCTCTCGAGTAGCTGGGATTACAGATGTGCTCCACCACACCTAGCAAATTTTTGTATTTTTAGTAGAGACAGCGTTTTTCCATGTTAGCCAGGCTGGTCTCGAACTCCTGACCTCAGGTGATCTACCCGCCTCAGTCTCCCAAAGTGCTGGATTACAAGCATGAGCCACCTCGCCCAACTGTTGTTGTCGTGTTCTTTCTGGTTTATTTGTTTAATTTTAGCCGTTCAGGTGAGTATGTAGTGGTATCTTACTGTTTTAATTGTCATTTCCTTAATGACAAGAGAGGTTGAGCACCTGTTCATATGCTTATTGGCCATTTGGAGATCATATTTTGTGATGTGCCTTTTCAAATCTTTTGCCTATTTTCTATGTCATTTTCTTATTGACAAATGAGAGGTTTTTAAAAATATAATTTGGTGTAAGTCCATTAGCAGATACATACATTGCAAATACCTTCTACTTGGTGGCTAGCCTTTTCACCTAATGCTGTTTTCTAATGATCAGAAGTTTCCAATTTATAGCTAATCTGGGCTTTTTGTGACTAGTCCTGTAGGAGCTCTTTGCCTGCCCTGAGGTCTTGTAGGTATTCCCCTCTGTTATTATCTAGTAGCTGTATTGTTTTACCTTTCACACTTAGGTCTGCTATCTGCCTAGGGATGATTTTTGTGGATGTGCATGAAGCGAGGTAGGGGTCAAGAGTCATATTTTCCCATATGGATTTCCTGTCCAGTGAATGCAACATCATTTGTTGAAAAGTCCACTTCTCTACTGCTAGTACTTCTATGTCACAAACCAAATAGTAATATATGAGGGGGTCTGTTTCTGGACCCTGTTTGTTTCCATTGCACCAACAGCACACTTAATTACTGTGGGTTTCTACTAAATCTTGACTTCTGATAGTAAAAGTCTCCAGCTTTGTTCTTCAAGACTGCCTTGATAGGCTTTAATTACATCTCAATATACCTTTAAAAAAAAAAAGACTGTCGAATATTTTGGGGTGTTTGTATTTCCATATAAATTTTAAAGTCAGCTTGTAAACTTTCACACTGTGCACACAAATACCTGCTAGAATTTGTCATTGGGATTGCATTGCCTCTGTAGGTCACTTTAGGGAGAATCAAGGTATTTACACTATTGAGTCATCTAAATGATGAACATAGTATGTCCTTCAATTATGTAAAAGCCTTATACATCTTTTCATTAGATTCACTCCTGGATACTGCTATGGTAGATGATATTGTTTATTAAATTTTCTAAGTGTTTATGGTTGGTATCTAGAAATACAATTAATTTTGTATATTGTCCTTATATTTGACAAGCTTTACGAATTCAGCTATTAGATCTCTGTCCTTCAAGTTCTTTAAAACTATAAAAGTAAACAAGTTTGTTGATAAAGATAAACATAAAAGGAAAAACTCCCTCCCTCCCCAACCCCACTCTCCATATACACACATACTCTCCTAGAAAATAAATAAGAATGAGGCTGGGCATGGTGGCTTATGCCTGTAATCCCAGCACTTTGGGAGGCCACGGTGGGTGGATGACATGAGGCTAGAAGTTTGACACCAGCCTGGCCAATATGGCAAAACTCCATCTCTACTAAAAATATAAAAATTAGCCAGGGGTGGTGGTGCACATTTGTAATCCCAGCTACTCAGAAGGCTGAGGCACGAAAATCACTTGAACCTGGGAGGCAGAGGTTGCATTGAGCTGAGATTGTGCCACCGCACTGCAGCCTGGGCAACAGAACGAGATTCTGTTTCAAAAAAAATAAAAGAAATAATAAGATCATATCATACCATCCTTGGGACTGTTCAGGAGAACCATGAACCACAATGAAATCTGACATTCAATTTTGAGCTTCTATTTACAACCACCTGTTTACCCATGACATCCTGGTACCTGAAGCATGCATTTTCCTGATCGCCAGGCACATGGACCTCAGATTGGGCTGGTCTTTAAGATGGCTTACTCTGAACGAGCCACCAAGTCCTCCAAAGGGAACTCCATTATATCAGACAGTCTGCTTTTTCATTGGGACCACACTAACACACTCTAAATACGGCAAGAAGTTCATTTAACTGTTTTCATAGGCTATTCTGACAAATGTTTTTGTAATTGTCTTGTGACTGATTTCATTCACTGGATGTACTGGGTGCTCATTCTGTGTCTGTACATGTAGATCTGCCTCGTTCTTTTTAACCCCTCCTGTGTTGTATTCAGTGATATGGATATACCACAGATGACTTAACTGTCCCTCTGTTAGTGGATGTTTAGATTATTACCTGGTTTTTACTATTCTAAACAGTGCTATGGTGAACACCCATTTCTGTATATGTTAGTGTACTTTCATTGACATATCTTTTTGTTATTATTATTATTGTAGAGCTGGGGTTTCACTGTGTTGCCCCGGCTGGTCTCGAACCCCTGGCCTCAAGTGATCCTCCTGCCTTAGCCTCCCAAAGTGCTGAGATTACAGGCATGATCCACCATGCCTGGCCAAGTATATGTTTTAGATAAATTCTTAAAGTACAATTGCTGGGTCAAAGGATATAGACATTTCAATACACTTTTTTAAAATCCATTTTATTTTTAAGACTTTTTTTAAGGTTAATACAGGCTTAGTATAAATAATAATTCCCATAGATATTGCTGCCCTTCTTGGTTTAAGAAAACATTGCAGATTTTTTCACCCTAGCATAGTTTATGACCAGAAAGTAAATTATACATTTCTAGAATGTTAGTGCAAGAGGAGACTTCAGTTCCTCTTGTCTGGGTCCCTTATGTTTTTTTTTCATTGAGATATAATTCATATTCAACATAAAATTTACCATTTTATGAGGTAGGAGGATTGCTTGTGGCAACACAGTGAGACCCCCATCTCTATTAAAAAAAAAAAAATAGGCTGGGCGAGGTGGCTCACGCCTGTAATCCCAGCACTTTGGGAGGCCAAGGTGGCCGGATCACGAGATCAGGAGTTTGAGACCAGCCTGACCAACCTGGTGAAACCCTGTCTCTACTAGAAATACAAAAATTATCCAGGCATGGTGGCACGTGCCTGTAATCCCAGCTAGTCAGGAGGTTGAGGCAAAAGAATCGCTTGAACCCAGGAGGTGGAGCTTGCAGTGAGCCAAGATCGTGTCATCACAATCCAGCCTGGGCGACAAAGCAAGATTCCGTCTCAATAAATGAGTGGAATGGAATGGAATGGAATGAGATGGAGATGGAGATGGAGGTGGAGGTGGAGGTGGAGGTGGCGATGGAGATAGATAGAGATGAGGTGGAGATGGCGATGGAGATAGATGGAGATGAGGTGGAGATTGCGATGGAGATAATTGCGATGGAGATAGATGGAGATGAGGTGGAGATTGCGATGGAGATGTAGATGGAGATGAAGATAGATGAAGATGGAAATGGAAATGGTGGCACACGCCTATAGCCCTAGCGACTTGGGAGGCTGAATATAAGGCTGCAGTCAGCTATGATTGTGCCACAGCACTCCAGCCTAGGTGACAGAGCAAGACCCTGTCTCTTTTTTTATTTTTTTTTTAAGGACCATTTCAAAGTGTATAAGTCGGTTTTTAGTGTATTCACTATGTTGTGCAACCATCATCACAGTGTAATGCCAGAACATTTCCATCACTCCAAAAAGATGATGTGTACTAATAGGTATAGCAGTCAGTCCCAATTCCTCCTTCCTTCTCATCCCCTGACAACTACTTTCTACCCGTATGAATTAAGCCTGTTTTGGACATTTCACGTAAGTTGTATCAAACAATATGTAGCCTTTTATGACTTATTTCTTTTACTTAATGTTTTCCAGTTCCATCCATTTTGTAGTGTGTAATAGTACTTTATTCCTCTTTATGGATGAATAACATTCCATTGTTTTCTCTGTATCCATTTGTCAGTTGATAAATGGATACTTTGGATTGTTTCCATTTTTTGGATACTACAAATAAACCTGCAATGAACATTTGTGTACCAGTTTTTGTATGAACATGTGTTTTCAGTTTTCCTGGGTATATGCCTAGAAGTAGAATTGCTGCATCATATAGTAATTCTATATTCAACTTTTCTGAGGAACTTTCAAACTATTTTTCAAATCAGCTGTACTATTTTACATTTCTACTAACGATGTGTGAAGGTCTCAGTTACTCCACATTTTCACCAACACTTATTTTTTGTTCTTTTTTTTCCTTTATAGATTCTACTTCTAATTCTAGTTCTATTTCTACCACTGCTGCCGTTACTTCCTCCACTGAAGTCTTGAACCCCTGAAAGTCATACTTGAGGGTTGGAATCAACTTGTTCCAAACTCCTGTTAATATTGATATTCCTCCCATGAATCACAAATTTTTTAATGACATCTAGAATGGTGAATCATTTCCAGAAGGTTTTCCATTTACTTTGCCCATATGCTTCAGAAGAATCACTATCTATGGCAGCTATAGCCTTAATGAAATGTATTTCTTAAATAATAAGGCTCAAAAGTCAAAATAACTCCTTTATCCGTGGGCTGCAGAATGGATGTTGTGTTAGCAGGCATGAAAACAGCATTAATTTCCTTGCATATCTTCAGAGCTCTTGGGTGACCAGATGCATTATCAGTGAACAGTAGTAATATTTTGAAGGAACCTTTTTTTCAGAGCAGTAGGTCTCAACAGGGACTTGAAATATTCAGCAAAACATGCTGTAAACAGATGTGCAGTCACCCAGGCGTTGTTGTTCCACTTATAGGCACAGGCAGAGTAGATTTAGCATAATTCTTAAGGGCCCTAGGATTTTTCACAATGGTAAATGTTCATTGGTTTCAACTGAAAGTCACCAGCTGCATTAGCCCCTAACAGGAGAGCCAGACTGTCCTTTGAAGCTGTGAAGCCAGACTTCTCTCTAGCTGTGAAAGTCCTATAGATGGCATCTTCTTCCAACAGAAGGCTCTTTCGTCTACATTGCAAATCTGTTGTTCAGTGCAGCAACCTTCATCAGTGATCTTAGCTAGATCTTCTTCTCGCTTAGCACTAGCTTCTTTTTTTTTTTTTTTCTTTTTGAGATGGAGTCTCGCTCTGTTGCCCAGGCTGGAGTGTAATGGCGCGATCTCGGCTCACTGCAACCTCCAATTCCCTCGTTAAAGCAATTCTCCTGCCTCAGCCTCCCGAGTAGCTGGGATTACAGGCATGTGCCACCATGCCCAGCTAATTTTTGTATTTTTAGTAGAGACAGGGTTTCACCATGTTGGCCAAGATGGTCTCGATCTCCTGACCTTGTGATCCGCCCAGCTCAGCCTCCCAAAGTGCTGAGATTACAGGTGTGAGCCACTGTGCGCCTGGCCATTTTTTTTTTTTTTTTTAAATAAATTTGAGATGGAGTCTCGCGCTGTTACCCAGGCTGGAGTGCAGTGGTGCAATCTCAACTCACTGCAACCTCCACCTCCCAAGTTCAAGTGATTTCTTCTGCCTCAGCCTCCCTGGTAGCTGGGATTACAGGCGTGCACCACCATGCCCGGCTAATTTTTGTATTTTTAGTAGAGACGGGGTTTTACCATGTTGGCCAGGCTGGTCTCAAACTCCTGAGCTCAGGTGATCCACCCACCTCGGCCTCCCAAAGTTCTGGGATTACAGGCGTGAGTCACCACACCCGGCCAGCACTAGCTTCTTTACCTTGTGCTGAGATGTTATAAAGACAGCCTGTTTCCTTAAGCCCTGTGAACCAGCCTCTGCTAGCTTGAAACTTCTTCTGCAGCTTCCTCACCTCTCTCAGCCTTCATAGAATTAAAGAGAGTTAGGGCGTTGCTGTGAATTAGGATTAAGCTTTGGCTTACAGGAATGTTGTGGCTGGTTTGAGCATCTATCCAGACCATTAAAATTTTCTCCCTATCAGCAATAGGGTTGTTTTGCTCTCTTACCATTCACATATTCACTGAAGTGGCACTTCTAATTTCTTTCGAGAACATTTCCTTTGCATTTATAGTTTGGCTGTTTGGCACAAGAGGCCTAGCTGTCAGCCTGTCTCAGCCTCACTAAGCTTAATTGTTTCTAGCTTCTGAGTTAAAGTGAGAGACCCGTGAGTCTTCCTTTCACTTGAATACTTAGAGGCCACTGTAAGGTTATTAACTGGTTTAATTCCAATATTGTTGGGTCTCAGAGAATAGGGAGGCCCAAGGAGAGAGAGAAAGAGAGAGACAGACAGACAGACAGACATGGGGGACAGCCGGTTGGTGGAGCAGTCAAAATACCAACATTTAGAGATTAGGTTTGCCGTCTTATAAGATGTGCCAGCCTGGGGTGTCCCAAAACAACAATAGGAACATCAAAAATCACTGATCAGAGATCATCATAACAGATACAATAATAATGAAAAAGTTTGAAATATGGTGAGGATTACCAAAATGTGACACAGAGACACAAAGTGAGCACTTTCTGTTGGAAAAATGGTGCTGGACCTGCTCCACACAGGGTTGCCGTTAACCGTCCATTTGTAAAAAACCATGTTATCTGCAAAGGAGAACAAAATGAGATATGCCTGTATTTAGATTCTCTTTCTTTCAAGTATGTTAAGACTTTTTGATGTACAAGTTTTGCACTTCTTTGCCTAAATTTATTCTTTTTTTTTTTTTTTTTTTGATGCTAATGTAAATGGAACTCTTTTTTTTTTTGGCAGGGGAGGGGGGGAACAGAGCTTCACTCTTTGCTTCCCAGGCTGGAGTGCAGTGGCGTGATCTCGGCTCAGTGCAACCTCCGCCTCCCCAGTTCAAGCAATTCTCCTGTCTTAGCCTCCCGAGTAGCTGGGATTACAGGCAGCCGCCACCATGCCCAGCTAATTTTTGTATTTTTAGTAGAGACGGGATTTCACCATGTTGGCCAGGTTGGTCTCAAACTCCTGACCTTAGGTGATCCGCCTGCCTTGGCCTCGCAAAGTGCTGGGATCACAGGCGTGAGCCACCACACCTGGCCGGAACTTTTTCTTAACTTCATTGTCAGATTGTTCATTGCTAATATATAGAAAGAGAATTAATTTTTATATGTTGATCTTGTATCCTTCAGCTTTGAAGAAGTCATTTACAAGCTCTAATAATTTGTTTTGTTGGCACTTAAGGATTTTCCCTCTATAATATCATGCCATCTGCAAATGTAGTTGTACTTCTTTCTCTCTAATCTGAATGTCTTTTATTTCTTTTCTTGCCTAATTGCCCTGGCTAGAACCTCTAGTACATTGGTGAATAGAAATGGCAAGTGTAGACATCCTTGTCTTGGTCCTGACTTTAGGCAGAAGGCACCCAGTCTTCCATCATTGAGCATGTTAGTGGTAGGTTTTTCATAGGTGCCTCCCTTTATTAGGTTGGTGATGTCTCCTTCTGTTCCTAGTCTGTTGAGTATTTTTATCCTGAAAGGGTGTTGGAGTTTATCAAATGCTTTTCTGCCCCCTTGGTTTTATAGATGAAGTGGCAGGTCACATTTCCCTGCCCTTGTATGGGTGTGTTTCTGTTACCTTTCACACCAAGTTCCAGTCTTGACTATGCCTAGCCTAGGGGGTCCCCACTGTGCATGTGGCACCTTGGTTGAGGTGCAGCTTGAAGTAGGCACCCCAGGGAAGCGTCACTGTCCTGCCTTTGCTCCTTCACCCCACTCACCGCAGAGTGCTGGCCTTCCATGGAGCTGAGGCATGGAGAGTGTGGGTCATAACCTTTCTGGTCATCTTCTGCTGAGAAAACGGAATATTTTCTGCTCTCCTGCTCTCTTTAATGATGCTGTTGTCCATTGTCCCCTGCTGCTGGTGCACGTGGGTGAAAAGGCAGCTGCCCTTATAACTGCCCTGTCCCGTTGCCCACTCTTTTTTTTTTTTTTTGAGGCAGTGTCCCACTCTCTCACCCAGGCTGGAGTGCAGTGATGTGATCTTGGCTAACTACAATCTCTGCCTTCTGGATTCAAGCGATTATGGTGCCTCAGCCTCCTGAGTAGCTGGAAGTATAGATGCATGCCACCATGCCCGGCTAAATTTTGTATTTTTAGTAGAGACGGGGTTTCACCATATTGGCCAGGATGGTCTCGATCTCTTGACCTCGTGATCCGCCGGTCTCAGTGCTGGGATTACACGCGTGAGCCACCGCGCCCTCATTGCACACATCTAAAGACACTACTTTGTGGGGCCTGCTGCAGGCACATTAAGCACTGTTGATGGCGGTTAGTCTCCCAGCCCTGGAGCCTGTCACACCTGCCTGTCTGCCCCTGCCCTGCTTCATCTCTTGGAATGTGTGCACCTGCATTCAGCCCTTCTGTAGCCAACTTTGGTTAACTCCAGATAAAGCTGTGTCCCTTTGAGCTCTCTGCAGAGCAGCTGCTTGAGAAAGTGCTTCTCTTGGCTTCCTGTTAGCAATTGCTTGTTGGGTGGATGTCCCCTCTGAGGGATCCAACTGGGGCTGGGGAAAGATTCCTTGGCCTTTCAGTAGCTATAATTAATTCCAGTCATAGTAAAGAAATATCTGAGTATGTGGCATAAAATGAAAACACTTTACTTTTTCCTCTCCTTCCTTTGGTCTATTTAGGAATTTAATTCAAGTCTAGGGGATTATTCACTTTAAGAACTATTTTAGAGAGTAAAAATCCCAGTGAAGTTCTTTCTCGTGTATTTTTGTTTTCATTCCTCATTGGTTTAAATAAAAACTGAGATCACCTTGTCCTATGGAGGTGGACCTGTCTGTTTTTCTTGCCATACCTGAGATCATCAGAAATGGCATTGCGAGGGCAGGAGGTCCTGAAAGGGAAGCTCTCAACTCTTCTTTTTGCCATCAGTTTGTCCTCTTTTTGCCATCACTTTTCTTTTTGCCATCAGTTTGTCCTCTTTTTCTTTGCAGGTTGTGTCAACGCTGCTCATAAATATAATCCCAGAGGACCACATCCCACTGAACTTATCAGGAAAGGCAAAAATCACCGGGAAAGCCTGGGTGAAGGAAACTCCTCGATCCATTCCTGGCTTTAACCCTGACTCAATGTGCGAGTCCCAGGTATGGCTGTCCAGCTGTGTGGAGTGGAGACTTGTAGTCCTGGGGTTAGACAGATTGGTTTAAAACGGAGACAGAAATGGAGGCACATTCACAGAAGCAGGTACTGTGCCTCAGAAGAGAAGGCGTTGTGCCTGAGTTGGTGTCAGCTTTTGTTTTGGAAAGGTTTTGGGTTGATCTCCAGCATTTGACCCTCAGTATAAAACTCACAAGCAGTTTAGGAAGGCTTCTCCTGCAAAAGGCTGAAATTGATTATGCAAAGGTTGGCAACGCAGAGTCCTGTTTTCCCGCAAGACTGCTGAGTGGCTTGAGATAAACTGGTGTAAGACTCCACACCCCAAACTCTGAGCCTTAGGAACCAGGCCGCAAAAGGGCAGGTCCAGGGCAGAGGGAGCTGTCCACACTGAATATTTCCAAGGCCTCTGCGTGTTCCCTGTGGAGAAGTCTTTCCAGGTCCCCAGTGCACAACGCGTTATTGCAGAGTCTTAATGGACAGTCCATTCACCCCTGAAACTGCCAGGTTTCTTTTCCTTTATAGACCATATGCTTCATGGATGCTACATTATGCAGCTAGAAATGCTTTTCTTTTCATTAGCTTCTAATGCTTTAACCCAGCTTTGAGGGTAACCTGAAGGCCTGAATAACCCACATTCAGGCCTTAGAGGATGTTAGGAAGATTTTGTTGTTACTCCCAGGGTTCAAGGGAGGAAGTACCTAGGCCAGAGGCACAGTTACGAGGTTGAAGCTCACCACTTCAGGAAGACCTTGTGACTAGAAGATCCCATGTCCAGTCACAGGTCTTTGTCAAGGATACTTGACCTCAAGTCAGCATGGGTGGGTGTGGGGAGTAGGGGATATAAAACACATGGAGAGAAAGAGTGTGAGTGTGTGTATATCTATGTGGTATAGTCCCTGAAGGGAACTGTATATGCTGGTCTGTATATGCTTGCCTCCATTATATTAAAAAATAATAATATATATAGAGAGAAAATACTAGTTTCACATACGCCCTACCTTTTTTCCATGAAGGATTCTAGGTGGGTCACAGTAGAGGGACTTGTACAACGAGGGTCACACACGGAGTAGCGGGTGGGTGGCTCCCACAGGAGGCATCGCCCGCAACCCGGCATTGGTGGCCTTGCCCTCCGCAGGTGATCATCAGGGAAGGGGAGCTGCTCTGCGGAGTGCTGGACAAGGCGCACTACGGGAGCTCTGCCTACGGCCTGGTCCACTGCTGCTATGAGATCTATGGAGGCGAGACCAGCGGCAAGGTTCTAACCTGCCTGGCCCGCCTCTTCACTGCCTACCTGCAGCTCTACAGAGGCTTCACGTTGGGTAAGTGCCAGGCTCGCTGCCCTGGGGCAGTGACCAGTCAGCGCAGCCGCCTGGCCGTCTCCCGGGCTCAGGGCAGAGAGAGCCGTCCACACTGAAGATTTCCAAGGCCTCTGCGTGTTCCCATTGCAGAAGTCTTTCCAGGTCCCCAGTGCACCACGCTTTATCACAGGGTCTTAACGGATAGTCCATTCACCCCCAAAACTGCCAGGTTTCTTTTCCTTTATAGACCATATGCTTCATGTGTGCTACATTACGCAGCTAGAAATGCTTTTCTGTGTCCTCTCGGGAAGAAGCTGGGAAGCAACTAGGCTCCTCCTACAAAGGCGCCCTCACTTGGCCACCCCTCTCCTCCACAGCCGGTGTTTATTCCCCTTCACAGTGCAGAACGGCACCCTTGTGCCCATTTCCATTCTGTTCCTTTCCTAACCCCTCCCTTTACAGGTTTCTGTCCTTGAACTGATTTCTCATACTCGTACAACCCCATTCCCTGCTACACAAGTGCCCTTTCAGAATTCTCGGGGCCCATCCCACCCCACAGAGGGGCTTCCTGTTGTCAGAACTGCCCACTGCCGGCCAGGCACGGTGGCTCACACCTGTAATCCCAGCACTTTGGGAGGCCGAGGTGGGCAGATCACTTGAGCCCAGGAGTTCGAGACCAGCATGGCCAACATGGAGAAATCCTGTCTCTACTAAAAATACAAAAATTAGCCAGGTGTCGTGGCATGCATCTGTAATCCCAGCTACACAGGAGGCTGAGGCGGGAGAATTGCTTGAACCCAGAAGGCAGAGGTTGCAGTGAACCAAGACTGCGCCATTGCACTCCAGCCTGGGTGATAGAGCAAAAGAACTGCCCACACCTTCCCACTGCAGCGGGGCCATCAGCACTCTTGGAAACACTATGCTGGGCAAACCTGTCGGGGTGATCCTAAGACAGGAAGAGGAACTACCTTGTTTGCACCCCAGAAATGAGAGCACACTGTTTTAGGAAAATGGCTTTGATAAAGAGGCTTCACCTTAGGTGAGTGCTGGGCTCACTGCCCTGGGGCTCCCCTGAAGCAGTCACCTGGCCCCTTCTAGTGTGGGCTTGAGATCAGATCTGTCCAAAGGCTCAGCCTCTGGCCAGGCTTATGGAGGATGCTGCACCTCCATGTACACAGAGCAGGGTCCAGCCCTTCCACAGTCTCGTTAGGGGGATGCGAGATGCTGCATGTCAGGCATGCACCGCAGTGTGCATAGGCGTTGTCTGGTTCGTGGTGGAAGTAAGGCTCCTCTGCTTCACAGACCCACTCGTGTGCAGACAGAGTAGGAGTCTCAGCGTAGGGCCTGTGGACCTGCACCTACTGCAGCTAGAGTTTGTTCATTGGCCCACACTGGGGCCTGCATTATACATTTTATTCTATTTTAATTGTATCATATATTTAATTATGGAAAGGTTAAAAAAAAAAAGTATACGTGAAGATAATTTAAAATCACCCAGCATGCATTTGTCGGAGATAACCACTAATAGTAATTTGATGTTTGTTTTTCTAGACTTTTCTAGTACAAATACATTTGGAAAAAGTGGGATCCTACGCTACATACTCTACTTCCCTTACCCACCCACCCACCAAATGTCCAAATGTATTTATAAATGTCCTTTGGGATCAGCTAATACAAATCTACATCCTCATGTCTGGTAACTACAGATTATTCCATTCTTATGGATATATCATAGTTTATTTAACCAGTTCCTATAATTAAACATTTAGGCTGCGTCTAGATTTTCACATTATTGCTGGGATGAGCATCCTTGAACAAACATCTTGGCTTATATGTCCCATTATTTTACCAGGATAAGGATTATAAGTGAAGTCTGTTTGGCAGCTGAAACTCACCTTCCCCCATCTTAATTCCACTAAGAGACCTGCGCCACTTCTGGGGACATCTGTGTCCAAGATCACCCACTTCCAGTTGGGAACCAGAGTAGAGTCCCTTCCAGGATAACCAAAGAAAGTGAAGCATGATGACTACACCCCATGAAATGTATATTTCAATTTCAAATGGTGACCTAGAATAAGCACAAGGATTTCTGCTAAGTAGAAAAAATCAGAGCGCTTGTGAAACAAAAATAGAGGAAGATCCCACACCCAGCTCATCATGAGGAACAAACTTAACAAAGGTGCCAGGCTTTAGCTCTGCTCAGTGCATGGTACAAAGAGCAGTTGGTCCCTTGAGTGTGAAGATGATCCAGAGGCTCAGGGCTGCAAGAGGAAGCAGGGCCAAGCTGGGAGTGGGGCTACGAGGGGGAACAGGCGAGAGATTGACTTCACTCCAGCCCATCTCAGCTAGCGGGGTCCATAAAGGGTACAGCTAGATGGCCTGGAGCTGACCCCATGGGAATGCCCACTTTCATGGTGTGGCCTGCTTACAGAGGAACTGTTTCTTTCCCCTTCTGTTCACACATGTTCTTAGAAGCCCTCCAGGACCTTGCATTAGGAATTCCAAATATTTCAGCCCCATCTTTTGAACAGTACACCTGCTGTTTTCTTTCCCACTCAGATCTTGGCTGAGGGACTTTTGAGTCCAGTAGCACTTACAGTTACAGAAAAGAACTGGTTTTGGCCAGGCGCAGTGGCTCACTCCTGTAATCCCAGCACTTTGGGAGGCCGAGGCAGGTGGATCATGAGGTCAAGAGATCGAGACCATCCTGGCCAACATTGTGAAACCCTGTCTCTACTAAAAATACAAAAATTAGCTGGGCATGGTGGCGTGCACCTGTAGTCCCAGCTACTGGAGAGGCTGAGGCAGGAGAATCACTTGAACCTGGGAGGCGGAGGTTGCAGTGAGCCGAGATCACGCCACTGCACTCCAGCCTGGGCAACAGAGCAAGACTCTGTCTCAAAAAACAAACAAACAAAAACACTAGTTTGATCAAGAGTTGATGTGGAAAGACCTACTGCTGCCCAGGATGAGGAATTCCTCAACCCTTTGAGCCAGAAGGGCAGGCTTCACTGAAGTGACCCAGGCTGTCATCCTCCTGAAGCAATGCTGAGGGACCTGCGGTAGTGGTCCTTGTCACCCAGGCTTGGGTGTGTCTGTGTGTGTGCCTACACAGGTATACTCAGCTACGTAGGGTGGCCCCTGTGACATATGACTTCTGGGACCCCAGACTGAGATGTTCTGTCTCTCTCTCTCTTTTCTCTGAGCTTATCTTTTCATCCAAAACCTCTTCTTCACCTTCAGCCTATTCATCCAACACATATCTATGGAATGGAGATAGTATAGCTGGTGGCTAAGAACATGAATTTGGGACCCAGGCCTGAGTTTACTTTCTACCCATATGGCCACGAGAAAGTAGCCCAATTTTGAACCTGAGTTTTGTCATTTGTAAAATGGAGATTATAAGGTTTGGGCTCTGGTAAGCACCTAAGAGATGCTGGCAATCTGTTAATAATAATGTTAATATCATCTTCATTACTCAGGTATTTCCTGCATCTGTGGCACTGGGCTCTGTGCTCTGGCCTTACTGAGTTTAGTCTGGTGGGAGAAATCAGGCCTGAGGTCCCCTACAAGCTTGTCTGTTTCACTTCACAGGCGTGGAAGACATTTTGGTGAAGCCAAAGGCAGATGTCAAGAGGCAACGTATCATTGAAGAATCCACCCACTGCGGGCCCCGGGTAAGGAGGGACTCTGAGGCCGTGGCCTGCCCTAGAGGGGTGAAGTGTGTGCCGAGTCAAAACCCACACCCTCCTCGTTTGGCCTCAGCCTCCGATGTGTTTCTGATCTCATTCTAGGCTGTCAGGGCTGCATTAAACCTGCCAGAAGCCGCATCATATGATGAGGTCCGAGGAAAATGGCAGGATGCCCATCTGGGCAAGGACCAGAGGGATTTTAACATGATTGATCTGAAGTTCAAGGAGGAAGTGAACCATTACAGCAATGAGATTAACAAGGTTAGCCCAGCATTGCATGCATTTATCCCCACCACTATGAATGCTGATTTTTTTAGAAATTACATTTTGATTCTCGCCCAGGCCCTACGGAGCACTTTGGCTGTTTTAACAGCTGACTAGGTGAGACGCGAGGTGGGATGGGTAGAACTCGTTGTTTTGAAGGGCCCAGGGCATTGTTCCCTGCCCCAGTTAGGGTCTATACAGGCCTGGGAATAGTGCCGAGAGAGAATGCTTTGTGCTGTTTTTCTTTTTAAACGTTTTTATTTTGGGGTGACTGCATTAAAGGGGCTGAATGGGGCCACCAGGGGTGAATAAGCAGGGTGAGGGACCCAGATCGCCCCTGCTGCTCGTGCAGCAGAGCCAGGAGTGAAGGCTCAGGTTCCAGTCCTGGCTCTGCCTTGAACTTGCTGTGTGACCTTGGGCAAGTAAGATAACCGGTCCCTGCCTTGGTTTCCTCACCTGGAAGTGGGGCTGTGAGGGGCACCACCTCACATGGCTGCAGAGAGGCTTCAGGAGCTACTAGTACACAATGCCAAGCCAGTTCCTGGGCAGTTGAGAAAGGAGAGGGAAATCTCTGCATGAGCTGAAACCACAGCCTGCTTTTCTCTGCCTTTCTGCCCCAGAGCCAGGGTTCTCCATCCTGCTGCTTGGAGGAGCTGGCCTGGCCCTCACCCTGCCTCCTGGGCCCTGGGGCCCAGCCTGAGGAGTGGGGAGGAGGAGGCAATGCCAACGCTCATCGAAAGTCAAAGTTCGTCTGTAGTGCTCTCTTGCCTGGCTTTTAGCATCCCTTAGGCTGCTGAGAAGACCGACCTCACATGGGGACAGGTTCCATCCTTGAGGGGTTTTGTTGACAGGAGCTTTCCTAGCACCTCCCTGAGAACCAGGAAGCTCAGCTTCTAGGGCTGACTGGGAATGCTAGGAGTAGGGAAGTTGTCTTCAGATGCATCTCAGAATGGTTCCTTGTCCCTCCAGTTACCCTCTTCCCACCACCTCCACCCACCCAGGCTCTGCCTGTCCTGTGTTGGGCTGAATCTGTGGAATTCCAGGCACAGGCTAGAAGCCCCAGACTCAGAGCCGCCTTCTCAGCATCTCCCCAGGATCCCCCTGAAGGGGCATGCTTGGTTCTGCTGGCTCTTGAGCTAAGACAGAGCTTCCTACATGGGGCTTGGGTGGCATGTTCCTAAATGTGACATGATGCGGATGTTGGTATTCACACTGGGAGAGGACCCAGGCCAGGCTCTGCTGGGCGAATCAAGGGCATCACCTTAAATTTTATTCTTCTCCAGCTTCTTGTTAGAATCACGAACTAGATCTGCCAGCCCCTCTGCTTCTCCTTTTCCTTCTCCCTTTTTGCTGCTCTTTGGCCAATGAATGAAACCTCGGGGATCCTGGCAGAGGAAGTCCAGGGAGTGCAGGGCAGGGAGCACCTGTTTGACCTCTCAGGGGTTCCAGGGAAGGATAAATGCCAAATGAGGCTTTCTCTTACCTCGAGTGGGATTTGGTACTTAGGTCTGAATAAATATTCTGGCTGTATTGCTTCTGCCTCCTGGATTTACATCCTGATTCTGGGATTTTTAAAGGAGGTGACGTCACTGACCACTGTGCTGATTTAATCTGCAGGCATGCATGCCTTTTGGCCTACACAGACAGTTCCCAGAGAACAGCCTGCAGATGATGGTGCAGTCAGGAGCCAAAGGTTCAACCGTGAACACGATGCAGGTATGTGCAGAGGCGGGTTGGCAGCTTTACAGGTGTCAGCAAAGGCGGGGGATAGCAGGAGGTGGTTTCGGTTTGTTCCCTATGAAACATGGCAAGTACTGAAAAAGAGAAAAGCGTGTAGAAATCACTATAGGAGCTAACCAGTGTTAACATGCCAATGTTAAAGGCAGATGTAGTTATGAATATGCAGATGGGATATGTATAACATAGATACATATTATAAATTTACAAACTGTACTATTGCATATATTCACGTTATATAGATACATTATGTATACTCATACAATTTTCACGTAATTTTGCATGATCTTTTCATCTTTTCTTTTTTTCTTTTTTTCTTTTTTTTTTTGAGATGGAGTCTTGCTCTGTCACCGGGCTGGAGTACAGTGGCGCAATCTCGGCTCACTGCAACCTCCGCCTTCCAGGTTCCAGAGATTCTCCTGCCTCAACCTCCCGAGTAGCTGGGACTACAGGCACATGCCACCACGCCCAGCTAATTTTTGTATTTTTAGTAGAGCCGGGGTTTCACCATATTGGCCAGGATGGTCTCAATCTCTTGACCTCGTGATCTTCTCGCCTCGACCTCCCAAAGTGCTGGGATTACAGGCATGAGCCACCGTGCCTGGCCAATCTTTTCTTAATATTAAATTATAAACATTGTCCTAGAGATTTCTTAACCTTAAACCTTGATGACCTTGAGAGGGTCTAAAGGCCCACCCCGTTGTCTGTTGAGTGTGACAACAGAAAGGCCGAAAGCCGTTAGGAAATCCCGACTACATCGAAACCTAGATATACCGCTCTCTGCAACACACCAAGAGTATTAACAGGCAGCTTTCTAAGCAAACAGCTCAGTAGCTTGAGTTCCCATTTTGTTGTTGTTGTTGTTGTGTTTTGTTTTGTTTTTAATTGAAAATAAGACAGAGTCTCCCTGTAATGCCCAGGGTGGTCTCAAACTTCTGGGCTCAAGGGATCCTCCTGCCTCAGCTCCGCAAAGTGCTAAGATTATAGATGTGAGCCACCACACCCGGCCCTGAGTTCCCTTTTGACTCTAGAATGTGAGGATCGCAGTAAATGGCTGTTTCCTGCAGGCCTCTCTTTCCCCCATCAGGACCCTCCAGTCCCTTACAGGTATAACATGAGATGCTTCTGAGACATGGCTCCTTTTATAGATAGCACCCATTTTCAACTGACCCCAAATGTGAAAATCCAGATCAGTCAACCAAAGGAAGGTATTTTTTTTTTTTTCTTAAAATGAAAGCTTCCTGGTTTGTTTAGAAATGTAGGTTAGCCTTCAAGAACTCAGTTTCCATGCAGCTTTTCTTCAAGGTTAGATTATACTTTCCCTCCTGGGACAAAGCACTGTTAAACACACGTGGATCTTCAGTTTCCTGTGGGTTTCCTGTCCTCCAGATCTCGTGCCTGCTGGGCCAGATTGAATTGGAAGGTCGGAGACCCCCGCTGATGGCGTCTGGCAAGTCACTGCCCTGCTTTGAGCCTTATGAGTTCACCCCCAGGGCTGGTGGCTTTGTCACTGGCAGATTCCTCACCGGCATCAAAAAAGTCCTAGGAGATCAGGGAAGGGAGTGGCCTGTCTGGTCAGGAAAGGCTGCTGGAGGTGTTGGCCTGAGCCCCTCAGGAAGCACGCTGTCCTCACTGTCACCTTTGGGACTTGGGTCCATTCTCTGCAGGAGTTCTTCTTCCACTGCATGGCAGGACGAGAGGGCCTGGTCGACACTTCTGTGAAAACCAGCCGCTCAGGCTATCTCCAAAGGTAAAATGTATCTGCCGTGCCCCTTGAGGTAGGGTGCCAGGGCCCGTCGTCTTTCACATTATATCAACAGCTCGTTTAAGATTCCTTGGATGAAAAAACTTTTGGAAAGTTTCCATGAATGGTCTGAGACAGGAAGCAGCAGACACTCTTCCCCTTCGCATGAGCTCAGAGGCTTATACAAAGGGCTCTGTGTTCTGAGGGTCTGCCATTCCCTGGGGGAAGCTATGGCTGTGGGAGAAGGTCTTCGGCAGTGGCAAGCTTGTCTTGCTTCCTGGAAGGCTCAGCTGCCAAGACAGTAGTGACTAACGTTGAGCTCTGTCCCCCACAGCTTGGGGTGGGGGGACAGTGACTCCTGGGAAGCCCCATTAGGGTGGCAGCAGGGCAAACCTAGGCAGAGTGTCCGGAGAGGTAAGCAAAGGGGCTAGGACCAGGGCAGAGAGCAGGAGAAGTTGAGATAAAACTGAGGAGAAATGCCACCAGCGGAGGGATTCACATCAGCATGTGGTTCCCAATACGCCTTAGTGTCCTTGGCAATCCCTGGGCTGACCAAGTTTAAGAATGCTTGACAGCTCCCCTGCTTCGCCTGCCTTGTGATTCTAAGGACACTGGTCTCTGGGGAGCTCTGCATTGTGGGAAGAGTGTAGGGTCAGGCAGTCATTTCAGCAGCTGGGGCTAGTTGGAAGCCCAGGTCTAGGGGTGGCAGCCAAGCCTCTCAGTAACATGGCTGCAGCCTCCTCCTCTTAGAAAACCATCAGGAAATGCAGCCCCTGGCTGGGGACACTGGAGAAAGCCCAGATCCCGGGGCATTGGATCCAGCCTGTTCTGAAGTCTTGTTTGCCTGCAGAACAGCAGCCCCCCTTTCCCTCCCCTCCACTGCCCCCAACCCTCATCAGAGGCTGCCCTGGGAAGGTGATGGGCCGGCGGGGACTGAGCCAATGATGTCCTTACAGGTGCATCGTCAAGCACCTGGAGGGACTGGTCGTGCAGTATGATCTCACGGTCCGTGACAGTGACGGCAGTGTGGTGCAGTTCCTGTATGGGGAGGATGGCCTGGACATCCCCAAGACACAATTCCTGCAGCCCAAGCAGTTCCCCTTCCTGGCCAGCAACTACGAGGTAGTGTGCTAGACCCCGGAGCCTGGGGGCTGAGCAGTGGGCCTCCCCCACTGAGGTTAGAGAACTGGAATGCACTGAGCTTTGCAACCCAGTCCAAGTGGCCATTGGAAAGTAGAGTGGGAAGGGTTTATAAGACACCGGTCAATGCCCTGAAATACTTGACCATTTCAAAGCCTGTGAACTTTCATCACCTGAGGTGGCTGGAGGGCACGAGCACCTCTGGAATCATACCTACTCTTTGGGGCCATTTGCCACATGCGGGGCCCTCAGCTAAAGCACACTATCAATACTATCCGTTTTCCTCCTCACTGCAACCCAGGGAAGTAGGCATTACTCTGCCCATTTTGCAGCTGAGGCAACTGAGTATCAAAGCATAAGTAAACAATCAGTTAGTGGCAGAGCCAGCATTTGAACATGGGCCCATCAGACACAAACTCATGATTTTCATCGTATACCTTAATGCCTTTGTAGTGACCATCACTGTTGACTGGGCAGTTACCTCATTTGGCAGATAGGGAAACTGAAACCGATGTGACCTGTCCAAGGTCATCAAGCTGATGGTAGAATTGAGGGTTGTGCTCTGGTGCTGAGTCCTTTCCATCCTGGTTCCTATCCCCGAGGTTGGCCATCACTCTTCCCCTCTTCCTTTCTTCCCAGAAACTCCCTTGTGCTCCTGGAGGGGCTCTGAGTGTGCTGCTTTCTTTCCTGTGTCTCCCTCTGCTCCCAAGACCATTGGTTCCCAAATCTGGTTTGCACAAAGTGAGGGCCCTGATTAACAATGGATGCTCAGCCTCTCTGAGAGTGGGTGCTCGGCCCCATCATGAGGGCTCCACACCAGCTACTTGGGTCCCCTGAATTTGTGCTCCATGGCCCTCTGTCACGCCCTCATCTCTTTGATCTCATGTGTGTGATTTGTTTGTTTGTTTAGGTGATAATGAAATCACAGCATCTCCATGAAGTTTTATCCAGAGCAGATCCCAAAAAAGCTCTCCGCCACTTCAGAGCTATCAAAAAATGGCAAAGCAAGCATCCCAACACCCTGCTGAGAAGAGGTGCCTTCTTGAGTTATTCCCAGAAAATTCAGGAAGCTGTGAAAGCCCTGAATCTTGAGAGTGGAAACCGCAATGGCCGCAGCCCCGGGACCCAGGAGGTGATGCAGGGAGGTGGTGTCCTTAATGTCCAGCATGTCCAGGCTTAGTCAGTGGGTGAGGGATGAGGGGCTGTTTTCCTAAGAGAAGGTAGAATCATGAACTCCAGCATCGTTCACCGTCAGTCAGAACAGAATGGTTCTCAAATGGGAATGTAAGGTGGGGACTCTTAACAAGGGTGTAGGCAGGGTTTGGGGGAACTAACTGGGGCCTGTGACTTTGGGTTCCCCACGATCCCAGGTATGAAGGAATGGGGAGCAGTCATGAGAAACGGAGAGGACAGCTATGTGCTAGGGCCACTGGACAGAGCCCTGGGTAGAGACCCACTAGAGGGGGGGTTGGGGATAAGTACCAGGATCCCCTTCCTCCTGGCTTTCCCTCTGCTGCTGGTACCTCCCATCAGCCAAGCACACCTGGGAGCTGGAAGCAGGGGATCTCTTTGAAGCAGTCACTTTGGGACAGCCTTGAGGGCACAGAGCGTGTGAAAGAGCCTGGATCCAGAAATAACCGTGGATCCAGCACAGTGACTGCATCCTAGCTGGCCTGAGACAGTCGTGGCTTTGCCTCTTATCCTAGCCTAATCATAACAATCTCCTGTTTCACTCTGAAAGAAGCCCAGTTTGCTCAGTAAATTACATGCTCTTCCTTCCTGGGTTTGAGTGGGCCAGGATGAAGAGCTGCTAGGCTTGTAGTCAAGCAGGGTACCCTAGGACAGGTTGAAGTCTCTCCCCGTTTTAAATGGGGAGATGGTTTCTCACTGCAGTCAGGTTTCTTTCTGTCTCCCTTTATTCTCATTGGAAGCCAATGCTTTTGATCCCTCTTATGCTACTGGGTATCCCTCTCACATAGCTGAGACCCATCCTTCTGTTCAGATGCTGAGGATGTGGTATGAGTTGGATGAGGAGAGCCGAAGGAAATACCAGAAGAAGGCGGCCGCTTGTCCTGACCCAAGTCTGTCTGTCTGGCGTCCTGACATCTACTTTGCGTCAGTGTCAGAAACATTTGAAACAAAGGTTGATGACTACAGTCAAGAGTGGGCAGCTCAAACAGAGAAGAGTTATGAGAAATCAGAGCTTTCTCTCGACAGGTATTGACAGTGATTTGTTGCACAACATGTGCAGGAGTATCTGCCTCCTAGCCCCTGCCCTACCCACTCCGGAAGAGGGCTGCCTCCTGGGTTTGAGACTCCAGCTAGAGGGAGGGCAGTAAGACAGCCAGGGGCACCGCACAAGCCCCGAGGGCCCAGGAGTGAACAAGTGCAGGGAGGCAGGAGTGGACACCCCCATCTGGGCCAAGATAGGGATAGTGGTCTGCTAGGACAGGCTTGCACAGACAGTGTCTGCTCTCTTGGATTTGGTGTGGTGGGTGGGGCTGCCTGAGAGTCAGGGAATCTGGTTGCTGTTCACCTGCTGCCAACCGTGTGACCCAGGGCAGGTCATTCATGCCCAGGCACACCAGGTCTTAACTTTTCATGAGGCCTCGGATCTGATTACTCCAGTGATCCTTTGAGCTTTGGGTTCCCATTTGAAGGCCTTAGCTTGGACTAGTACAGACAGACAGACACACACACACACACTAGTACAGACACACACACACACACACACACACACACACACACACACACACACAGTGTAGCTCAGTGCTCCTAGTGGATGTTCTTACAGGGTCAGGCTTCATAGGAAAAATGGTTAGTAAATTACAGAATTGTGCAGCATGAATACTTCTGATGTGGTCTGCAGCCATTTGCACTAACTAAAAATATAAACGCTCTCATCACCCCCATCCCCATAATGGCCTAGTGAACCTCTTTCTCATTTTTACAGCAGGAGGTTTAAGCCGTCTCCAAATTGTCATAATTGAGAAGAAAGAATGGATAAAGGAAAAAGTGAATAATGAACCCAGAAATTCTCCTGGTTAGGGGGCTTGTGGTAACAGGCCCAGAGTGGACATGTGACATTCTAGGGGCAAATATGAAGAGTCCAAGCATGAATGTCTAAAGCTTCAGCCACCCAGCTGAGATCTGTGCTGTGTAATTTTAGGACATCTCAGGGTCACTGGTGGGAATTTGAAGATTAGAGGGATCTTTTGCCTAGGAAAAACGAGTCCAGAAAGAGGTAGAGGTTTCAGGTTTCTGGTTTTGGGCAGCATTGACAGTCTGTGGTGTCTGTTCCTGACCCCTGCCACTAACCCCCCTCCCGACCCCCCACCGCCGTCTCTAGGTTGAGGACCTTGCTGCAGCTGAAGTGGCAGCGCTCACTGTGCGAGCCGGGCGAGGCCGTGGGCCTACTGGCTGCCCGGAGCATCGGAGAGCCCTCCACCCAGATGACCCTCAACACCTTCCACTTTGCAGGCAGAGGCGAGATGAACGTCACCCTGGGCATTCCAAGGTGTGGGGCACAAGGGAGCACGGGGTGGGGTCTGTGCTAGCCTCTCTTGGAGAAGGAGCCATTTAATGAGAGGGAGTGTGTGTGCGTGTGTGTGTGTGTGTGTGAGAGAGGGACAGGGTCTCATTAAAGTGGGGATCAGGGTTAGAATTTCCAGAGCCCAGCTGGATTCTTTGGTGCCCAGGCCTGGTAGGATCTCCATTTATCCCTCTGCCAACTCCTGCATCCAAGTTCCTGGGGATGCCCGTGAGACTGCACACTGCTGGGGGAAGGACTCAGGAACGTACATTGTTAACAAGCCCCACACAAGGTGCCTGGTTGCCCAACTCCAGGGGAACCATTCACATAGAACGTGCCCCCATGTGGCCCTGGGCCCTGGCCCTTCAGGTAAATATATGCGCTGGACAAGGGGAACGAGTGTGGGTCTGGTTGCCACTCATGATTGGATGTGCCCTTATTCTGTGACAGGTTGCGGGAGATTCTCATGGTGGCCAGTGCCAACATCAAGACGCCCATGATGAGCGTGCCTGTGCTCAACACCAAGAAAGCCCTGAAGAGAGTGAAAAGCCTCAAGAAGCAACTCACCAGGGTGTGCTTAGGGGAGGTAACGTCTCTCCTTCCCGGGTTGCATATGTGGTGAAGGCATGTTCCTATATCCTCCCCATGTGTGAAGAACAGGCTTTGCTTACTGCTCTGACCCTAGGCTCAGATTCCCACCAATGAGAGATAAGCTGTCTCTGCCAGGTGGTGAGCAGAGATGGATCAGGAAGCTTTTAAGAGAGTCGTTAGTTCCACAGCGTCCTCCTGTGCCTGAAAAATAAACCATTTCCTGAGTTTGCCTACCACCTCTTCTGAGGCCACTCCTAGGAGGTTCAGGCCACTCTCTGGAGGTGACTGCAGGCTGTGGGCCCCCCAGCAGATCCACACCAGTATAGCTCACCAGAGTTTCTTTGGGGTTTGGCCTGTGATCTCAGCTGCTGTCTCTGTAAACCTTTGGGCCTCGTAACCCACTCACATTGCACAGTCACCTAGGACCTGAACAAGTCAAGTTCTCTCTGTCCGTCTGGTTCCAGGTGTTGCAGAAAATTGACGTCCAGGAGTCCTTCTGTATGGAAGAAAAACAGAACAAATTCCGGGTGTACCAGCTGCGGTTTCAGTTCCTGCCACATGCATATTACCAGCAGGAGAAGTGCCTGAGACCCGAGGACATCCTGCGCTTCATGGAAACAAGGTCAGGGCTCAGGCTGTGATTGTCATTGACCTTGACCCAGAGAATGCGCTTGAACTGGGGCAGGAAGCACCTAGCCACAAGGCTCCTAGAGATTGAGTGCCTTTGCCCAAATGAGCCCTTCAAGGGAAGTGTTTAGGAAACAGAGGGCCTTGCAGCCTGATCTGGAAACCTGACCCCCAGTCTGCCTTGTGGGTGTGACTTTATTAGCCACATGTCACTCCCTGAGCCCATTTCTTCTCTTGGGTTGACGTCAGGATTCTTATCTTCCGGGGCTTGCAGGCATTAAGACATGGAAATGTAGGTGTGGTAAAGAGAAGGGAGCACCATCAAAGCAGTGCTTATGTGGTGTCAGAGCAGCACATGCTGTTAATGTTTGCTAGGATGTTACTCCAGGCAGTATA
>NW_026652784.1:0-22784 GCF_009828535.3 Hylobates moloch
ATATCCACTTGCAGATTCTACAAAAAGCCTCTTTCAAATATGCTCAAAAAAGAAAGCTTCACCTCTGTGAGATGAATGCACACATCAAAAAGAAATTTCCCAGAATCCTTCTGTGTAATTTTGATATGAAGATATTTCCTTCTTCACCATAAGCCTCTAAGCACTCCAAATGTCCACTTGCAGATTCTTCAGAGTGTTTCAAAACTGCTCAATCAAAAGAAAGTTTCAATTCCGTGAATTGAATGCACACAACACTAAGAAGTTGTTCAGAATGCTGCTTTCTAGTTTTTATGTGAAGATAATTCTTTTTCCTGCATTGGACGAAAAGATCTCAAATATGCAATTGCAGATTCTACAAAAAGACTGTTTCAAATCTCCTGAACCAAATGAAAGCTTCAACTCTGTCAGATGAAGGCACACACCAGAAAGATATTTCGCAGAATGCTTCTGAGTAATTTTTATGTGAAGATATTTCCTTTTTCAGCATAGGCCTCAAAGCACTCCAAATGTCCACTTGCAGATTCTTCAAAGAGTGATTCAAAACTGCTCGATCAAAAGAAAGGTTCATCTGTGTGAGTAGAATGCACACATCACTAATAAGTTGCTCAGAATTCTTCTGTGTAGTTTTCATGTGAAGATATTTCCTTTTCCTGCATTGGACGAAATGATGTCAAATATCCACATGCAGATTCTACAAAAAGACTTTTTCAAATCTGCTCAATGAAAAGAGAGCTTCAACTCTTGAGATGAACTCTCACATCACAAAAATATTTCGCAGAATGATTCTGTAAAGATTTTATGTGAAGGTATTTCCTTTTCATCATAGCCCTCAAATCACTCCAAATGCAAACTTGCAGATTCTTCAAACAGCGTGTTTGAAAACTGCTCAATCAAAAGAAATGTTCAACCTTGTAAGTTGAATGCTCACATCACTAAGAAGTTGCTTAGAATGCTTCTCTCTAGTTTTTATATGAAGATATTTCCTTTTCCCGCATTGGACAAAAAGATCTCAAATATTCATTTGCAGATTCTACAAAAAGACTGTTTCAAATCTGCTCAACCAAAAGAAAGGTTCAGCTCTGTCAGATGAATGCACACATCACAAAGAAATTTCACAGAATGCTTCTGGGTAGTTTTTATGTGAAAATATTTCCTTTTTCAGCATGGGCCTCAAAGCACTTCAAATGTCCCCTTGCAGATTCTTCAAACCGTGTATTTCAAAACTGCACAATCAAAAGAAAGGTTCAACTCTGTGAGTTGAATGCACACATCACTAAGAAGTTGCTCAGAATGCTTCTCTCTCGTTTTTATGTGAAGATATTTCCTTTTCCTGCATTGGACGAAAAGATCTCAAATATCCACATGCAGATTCTACAAAAAGACTGTTTCAAACCTGCTCAAGCAAAAGAGAGCCTCAACTTTGTGAGATGAATGCACACATCACAATAAATTTCACCGAATGATTCTGTGTAGTTTTTATGTGAAGATATTTCTTTTTTCATCATAGCCCTCAAAGCACTAGAAATGCCCACTTGCAGATTCTTCAAAAAGCGTGTTTCAAAACTGCTCAATCAAAAGAAATGTTCAACTCTGTGAGTTGAATGCACACATCACTAAGAACTTGCTCAGAATGCTTCTCTCTAGGTTTTATGTGAAGATATTTCCTTTTGCTGCAAGGGACGAAAAGATCTCAAATATCCTGTTACAGATTCTACAAAGAGACTGTTTCAAATCTGCTCAACCAAAAGAAAGCTTCAACTCTCTGAGATGAATGCACCCATCAAAAAGAAATTTTGCATAATACTTCTGTGTAGTTTTTATGTGAAGTTATTTCCTTTTCACCATAAGCCTCAAAGCCCTCCAAATGTCCACTTGCAGAATCTTCACCAGAGTGTTTCAAAACTGCTCAATCAAAAGAAATGTTCAACTCTGTGAGTTGAATGGACACGTCACTAAGAAGTTACACCGAATGCTTCTGTCTAGTTTTTAAGTGAAGATATTTCCTTTTCCCATTTTGGATGAAAATATTGCAAATATCCACATGCAGATTCTACAAAAAGACTGTTTCAAATCTGCTCAACCAAAAGAAAGCTTCAACTCTGTGAGAAGAATGCACACATCACAAAGAAATTTCGCAGAATGCTTCTGTGTAGTTTTTATGTGAAGATATTTCCTTTTTCACCATAGGCCTCAAAGCACTCCAAATGTCCACTTGCAGATTCTTCAAACAGAGTATTTCAAAACTGCTCAATCAAAAGAAAGGTTCAACTCTGTGAGTTGAATGCACACATCACGAAGAAGTTGCTCAGAATGCTTCTGCCTAGTTTTTAAGAGAAGATATTCCTTTTCCCGCATTGGATGAAAAGATCTCAAATATCCACTTGCAGATTCTACAAAAAGACTGTTTCAAATCTGCTCAAGCAAAAGAAAGCCTCAACTCTGTGAGATCAATGCACACATCACTGAGAAATTTTGCAGAATGCTTCTGTGTAGTTTTTATGTGAAGTTATTTCCTTTTTCACCATAAGCCTCAACGCCCTCCAAATGTCCACTTGCAGAATCTTCACCAGAGTGTTTCAAAACTGCTCAATCAAAAGAAACTCTGTGAGTTGAATGCACACGTCACTAAGTTACACAGAATGCTTCTGTCTAGTTTTAAGTGATGATATTTCCTTTTCCCACATTGGATGAAAAGTTCTCAAATATCCACTTGCAGATTCTACAAAAAGACTGTTTCAAATCTGCTCAACCAAAAAAAAAAGCTTCAACTCTGTGAGATGAGTGCACACATCACTAAGAAGTTGCTCAGAATGCTTCTGTCTAATTTTTATGTGAACATATATCCTTTTCCTGCATTGGACGAAAAGATTTCAAATATCCACTTGCAGATTCTTCAAAAAGCCTGTTTCAGATGTGCTCAACCAAAAGAAAGCTTCACCTCTGTGAGATGAATACACACATCACAAAAAATTTCACAGAATTCTTCTGTGTAGTTTTCATGTGAAGATATTTCCTTTTACAGAGTAGGCCTCAAAGCACTCCAAATGTCCACTTGCAGATTCTTCAAAGAGTGTTTCAAAACTGCTCGATTGAAAGAAAGATTCATCTGTGTCAGTTGAATGTGCACATCACTAAGAAGTTGCTCAGAATTCTTCTGTCTAGTTTTTATCTGAAGATATTTCCTTTTCCCACATTGGACGAAAAGATCTCAAATATCCACATGCAGATTCTACAAAAAGACTTTTTAAAATCTGCTAAACCAAAACAGAGCTTCAACTCTTGAGATGAATGCACACATCATAAAAAAATTTCGCAGAATGATTCTGTGTAGTTTTTATGTGAGGATACATCCTTTTCATCATAGCCCTCAAATCACTCCAAATGCCCACATGCAGATTCTTCAAACAGCAAGTTTCCAAACTGCTCAATCAAAAGAAATGTTCAAATCCGTCAGTTGAATGCACACATCACTAAGAAGTTGCTCTGAATGCTTCTCTCTAGTTTTTATGTGAAGATATTTCCTTTTTCACCATAGGCCTCAAAGCACTCCAAATGTCCACTTGCAGATTCTTCAAAGAGTGTTTCAAAACTGCTCGATCAAAAGAAAGGTTCAACTGTGTGAATTGAATGCACACATCACTAAGAAGTTGCTCAGAATGTTTCTGTCTAGTTTTTATGTGAAGATATTTCCTTTTCCTGCGTTGGACAAAAAGATCTCAAATATACACATGCAGATTCTACAAAAAGACTTTTTCAAATCTGCTCAACCAATAGAGAGCTTCAACTCTGTGAGATGAACGCACACATCACAAATAAGTTTCACAGAATGATTCTGTGTAGTTATGTGAAGATATTTCCTTTTTCATCATAGCCCTCAAAGCACTCCAAATGCCCACTTGCAGATTCTTCAAACAGCGTGTTTGAAAACTGCTCAATCAAAAGAAATGTTCAACTCTGTCTGTTGAATGCACACATCACTAAGCAGTTGCTCAGAACGCTTCTCTCTAGTTTTTATATGAAGATATTTCCTTTTTCTGCATTGGATTAAAAGATCTCAAATATCCATTTGCAGATTCTATAAAAAGACTGTTTCAAATCTGCTCAACCAAAAGAAAGCTTCAACTCTCTGAGATGAATGCCCACATCACAAAGAAATTTTTCAGAATGCTTCTGTGTAGTTTTTATGTGATATTTCCTTTTTCACAATAAGCCTCAAAGTCCTCCAAATGTCCACTTGTAGAATCTTCACCACAGTGTTTCAAAACTGCTCAATCAAAAGAAATGTTCAACTCTGTGAAATGAAAGCACATATCACAAAGAAATTTTGCAGAATTCTTCTGTGTATTTGTTATGTGAAGATATTTCCTTTTTCACCATAGGCCTAAAAGCACTCCAAATGTCCACTTGCAGATTCTACAAAAAGAGTGTTTCAAAACTGCTCAATCAAAAGAAATTTTCAATTCTGTGAGATGAATGCACACATGTCAAAGAAGTTTCTCAGAATGCTTCTGTGTAGTTTTTATGTTAACATATTTCCTTTTCCCTTATAGGATGAAAAGATGTCAAAGATCCACTTGCAGATTCTACAAAGACTGTTTCAAAACTGCACAATCAAAAGAAGGGTTCAACTCTGTGAAATGAAAGCACACATCACAAAGAAATTTCACAGAATGCTTCTGTGTAGTTGTTCTGTGAAGATATTTCCTTTTTCACCATAGGCCTCAAAGCACTCCAAATGTCCACTTGCAGATTCTACAAAAAGAGTATTTCAAAACTGCTCAATCAAAAGAAAGGTTCAACTCTGGGCAATGAATGCCACATAATAAGGAAGTTTTTCAGAATGCTTTTGTCTAGTTTTTATGCGAAGATATTTCCTTTTTCACCATAGGCCTCAAAGTGCTCCAAATGTCCACTAGCAGATTCAACAAAAAGAGTGTTTCAAAACTGCTCAATCAAACATAAGGTTCAACCGTGTGAGATGAATGCACACATCACAAAGAAGTTTGTCAGAATGCTTTTGTGTAATTTTTATGTGAAGATATTTTCTTTTCCTGCTTTGGATGAAAAGACCTCAAATATCCACTTGCAGATATTTTGTTTTTTCCCAGAGGCCTCAATGGACTCCAAAATGTCCCTTTACAGATTCTACAAAAAGAATATTTCCAAACTGCTGAGTCAAAAGAAAGTTCTAACTCTGTGAGATGAATCCACACATCACCTAGCAGTTTCACAGATAGCTTCCTTCTAGTTTTTATCTGGGGATATTCGTTTTTTTGTTTTTTTTTTTTTCCTTAAGCATGAATGGGCTCCCAAATATTCCTTCGCAAATTCTACAAAAAGAGTGTTTTCAACATGGTGAATCAAAAGAAAGGTTAAGGCCAGGCGTGGTGGCTCACGCTTATAATCCCAGCACTTTGGGAGGCCAAGGCAGGCGGATCACGAGGTCAGGAGATCGAGATCACGATGAAACCCTGTCTCTACTAAGAATACAAAAAATTAGCCAGGCATGGTGGTGGGCACCTGTAGTCCCAGCTACTTGGAGAGGCTAAGGCAGGAGAATGGCATGAACCCGGGAGGTGGAGCTTGCATTGAGCCGAGATCATGCCACTGCACTCCAGCCTTGGTGACAGAGCAAGACTCCGTCTCAAAAAAAAAAAAAAGCAAAGTTTAAACTCTGTGAGATGAATCCACACATCACCAGGGAATTTCACATATAGCTTCTTTCTAGTGTTTATCTGCAGATATTCTGTTTTTCACTATAGGCCTGAATTGGCTCCCAAATGTTTCTTCACAGATTCTACAAAGAATGTTTCTAACCTGCTAAATCAAAAGGAAGGTTTAACTATGTTAATAAATCCACACATCACAAAGCTGTTTCACAGATTGCTTCTTTCTATTTTTTATCTCGGGATATTTGGTTTTTCCTTGTAGGATTCAATGGGCTTTAAAATGTCACTTCACTTATGCTACAAAAAAGAGTGTTTCCAATCTGCTTAATCAAAAGAAAGGCTTAACTTTGTGAGATAAATCCACACATTACAAAGCCGTTTCACATAGAGCTTCTTTCTAGTTTTTAGCTGCGCATTTTCTGTTTTTCCCCATAGGGCTCAATGGGTTCCCAAATATCTCTTTGCAGATCCTACGAAATGTCTGTTACCAACCTGCTGAATCAAAAGAAAGCTTTAATTCTGTGAGATGAATCCACACATCACAAAGCAGTTTCACAGATAACTTCTTTCCAATTTTTATTTTGAGATATTTGTTTTTTCTCCATAGGCCTAAATCGTCCCCCAAATCCTTTTCACAGATTCTACAAAAAAAGTGCTTACAATATTCTGAATCAAAATAAAGGTATAACTCTGTGAGATGAAATGACAAATCACAAAGCACTTTCACAGATAGCTTATTTCTAGTTTTTATCTGGGGCATTCGGTTTTTCCCCATAATCCTCATTGGGGTCCTAAAAATCCCTTCACAGAATCTACAAAAAGAGTGTTTCCAGTCTAATAATCAATAGAAAGTTTTAACTCTGTGTGATGAATCCACTCATTGCCAAGCAGTTTCACAGATACTTTCTTTCTTGTTTTTATATGAAAATATTCAGTTTTTCCTCATAGTTTTTGACGGGTTTTGAAAATTTCCTTCTCAGATTTTACAAAAAGAGTGTTTCCAACTTGCTTAATAAAAAGTAAAGTTTAACACTTTAAGATGGATCCACACATCACAAAGCAGTATCACAGATAGCTTCTTTCTAGTTTTTATATGGGACAATCATTTTTTCCCCATAGTCTTCAATGGAATCCGAAATATCCCTTTGAAGAATCTACAAAAACTGTTTCCAACCTGCTGAAATCAAAATAAAGGTTTAATTCCGTGGGCTGAATCCACATATCACCAAGCAGTTTCACAGATAGCTTCTTTCTACTTTTTATCTGGGCCTATCTTTCAATGGGCTCCCAAATGACCCTTTGCAGATTCTACAAAAAGAGTGTTTCCACCCTGCTGAATAAAAAGAAGGATTTAACTCTGTGAGATGAATTCACAAATCACCAAGCAGTTTTACAGATAGCTTCCTTCTAGTTTTTATCTGGGGTTATTCAGGTTTTTCCCATAGGCCTCAATAGGCTCCAAAATGTCATTTTGTAAATTCTGCAAAAAGACTGTTTCCAACCTGCTGAATTCAAAGAAAAGTTCAACTCTCTAAGATTAATCCACACACCAAAGAGCAGTTTCACTAATAGCTTCATTATACCTTTTATCTGGGAATATTCAGTTTTTTTCCATTGGACACAATGAACTCCCAAATGTACCTTCACAGATTCTACAAAAAGAGTGTTCCAACGTGCTAAATCAAAAGAAAGATTTAACTCTGTGAGATGTATCCACATATCACCAAGTAGTTTCACAGATTTCTTCCTTCTAGTTTTTACCTGGGGATATTTGGTTTTTCCCCGTAGGTCAAAATGGCCTCCCAAATGTCTCCTCACAGATTCTACAAAAGGAGTGTTTCCAACCTGCTGAATCAAAAGAAAGGATTAACTCTGCAAGAGGAATGCACACACCACAAAGGAGCTTCACATATAATTTCTTTCTACTTTTATCTGAGGATATTCATTTTTTCCCAATAGGCCTTCACAAGCTCTAAAATGTCTCTTTGTAGATTCTACAAAAAGAGTGTTACCAACCTGCTGAATCAAAAGAAAGTTTTAACTCTGTCAGATAAATCCACACATCACCAAGCAGTTTCACAGATGGCTTCTTTCTACTTTTTATCCGAGGATATTCTGTTTTACCCCATAGGACTCAAAGGGCTCCCAAATGTCCCTTTGCAGATTCTACAAAAAGAGTGGTTCCAATGTGCTGAATCAAAAGAAAAGTTTAACACCATGAGACAATTCCACACATCACAAAGCAGTTTCCCAGATAACTTCTTTCTAGTTTTTATCTGAGGATATTCTGTTTTTCCCCATAGGTCTCAATGGACTCCCAAATGTCCATTGGCAAATTCTACAAAATGAGTGTTTCCAACCTGTTGAATCAAAAGAAAGGTTTAATTCTGTGACATGAATCCACATATCACAAAGCAGTTTCACAGATAGCTTCTTTCTAGTTTTTATCTGGAGATATTTGGTTTTTCCCCATAGGCCTCAAAGGGGTTTGATTTTCCCTTCATAGATTCTACAAAACGAGTCTTTCCAACCTGGTGAAACAAAAGAAAGGTTTAACTTTATGAGATGAATCCACACACAACAAAGCAGTTTTACAGATAGCTTCTTTCTAGTTTCTATCTGATGATATTTGTTTTAACCCTAGGCCTCAATGGGCTTTCAAATGTCCCTTCACAGATTCTACAAAAAGACTGTTTCCAGCTGCTGAATCAAAAGAAAGGCTTAATTCTGTGAGATGAACCCACACATCACCAAGTAGTTTCACTGATACCTTATTTGAAATTTTTTTTCCGCGGATATTCTGTTTTTCCCCATAGGCCTCAATGGGCTCCAAAATGTCCCTTCAAAGATTCTATTTAAAAAAAAAGTGTCTCCAGGCCAGGCGTGGTGGCTCACGCCTGTAATCCCAGCACTTTGGGAGGCCAAGGCGGGCGGATCACGAGGTCAGGAGATCGAGACCATCCTGGCTAACACGGTGAAACCCCGTCTCTACTAAAAATACAAAAAATTAGCCGGGCGAGGTGGCAGGCGCCTGTAGTCCCAGCTACGCGGGAGGCTGAGGCAGGAGAATGGCGGAACCCCGGGTGGTGGAGCCTGCAGTGAGCTGAGATCGCGCCACTGCACTCCAGCCTCGGTGAAAGAGCGAGACACCGTCTCAAAAAAAAAAAAAAAAAAAGTGTCTCCAAACTGCTGAAACAAAAGAAATGTTAACTCTGTGAAATGAATCCACACATGACCAGGCCATTTCACAGATAGCTTCTTCCTTGTTTTTTTCTAGGGATATTTGGTTTTTCCACATAGTCCTCAATGGGTTCCAAAATGTTCCTTCACAAATCCTGCAAAAAGAGTGTCTCCAACCTGCTGAATGAAAAGAAAGTTTTAACACTGCGAGATGAATCTGCACATCACCAAGCAGTTGCACAGTTTCTTTCTAGTTTTTATCTCTGGATATTGTTTTTTTCTTGTAGACCTCATTGAGATCCCAAAAGTTTCTTCACAGATTTGACAAAAAGAGAGTTTCCAACCTGCTGAATCAAAAGAAATGTTTAAATCTGTGAGATGAATACACACATCAACAAGCACTTTCACAGAGGCTTCTTTCTAGTTTCTAGCTGGGGCAATTCACTCCCTCCCCAAAGGCATCAATGGCCTCCCAAACATCCCTTTGCAGATCTTACAAAAAGAGTGTTTCCAACCTGCTGAATCAAAAGAAACATTTAACTCTATGAGATGAATCCACACATCACCAAAGGAGTTTCACAGATAGCTTCTTTCTAGCTTTTATCTGGGGATATTCTCTTTTTCCACATATGATTAAACAGGCTCTGAAATGTCCCTTCGCAAGTTCTATAAAAAGAGTATTTCCAACTTGCTGAATCAAAAGAAAGGTTTAACCCTTGAGATGAATCCACACATTACAAAGCAGTTTCACAGATAGCTTTTTTCTAGTTTTTATTTTGGGATATTGGGAACCCATAGGCCGCAAAGGGCTCCCAAATGTCCTTCCACAAATACTACAAAAACTGTTTTTCCAACCTGCTGAATTAAAATAAATCTTTAAATCTGTGAGATTAATCGACACATCACAAAACAATTTCACAGATAATTTTGTTCTAGTTTTTATTTGTGGATATTCAGATTTTCCCCATAGGCCTCAATGGGCTCCCAAATGTAAATTCACAGATTCTATAAAATGAGTGTTTCCAACCTGTTGAATCAAAAGAAAGGTTTAATTCTGTGAGATGAATCAACACATCACAAAGCAGTTTCACACATAGCTACTTTCTAGTTTTTTCTAGGGATACTCTGTTTTTCCCCATAGGTTTCAAAGGGCTTTCAAATGTCCATTTGCAGATTCTACGAAAACAGTGTCTTCAATCAGCTGAATCAAAAGAAAGGTTTAACTCTGTAAGATGAATCCACACATCTGACATTATATGTGAATGCTTATATTTCAGAAGTGCAGATTTGTTTATACGGTTGGAGTTTTTAAGTCCTCTGCACTATCCATTAGTGCTGTCTGTCTGGATGTGTTTCCTGATCTTTGTGTGAGGAAGTTGCCCCTGCTCAACATGACTCAAAAAGAAAATAATAGACTCATTGGAGTTTTGTCATGATGTGCCAGGGGCATCATGAATGATGTCTCCCACCAAGAATGACAGCAGCTGCCAAAGGATGCAGTAGGCAGGCAATGGCCCGATTACAGAGCAGTCAGTTTCAGGAGGCTATGTGGAAATCCAACTGATTCCTGAGGCAGTGAGGAAGGGGGAAGAGCCCAAAGAAGCTACAGGGAGAAGCAGAGGATGCTGCCTTCATTGGAGGATCCTTGGGTCCTGAGCAAAGTGGAGAGGAACTAAAGGCCATAGCACTCCCTTTGGTGAATGGTTGAATGGTTTGGAAAGGGGAAAGAGTGAAAGGGGAATGACAGTGTTACATGGGACACATTAGAAGGCAGCTGAGAAAGATGGAGAAAATTCTTCAGATTAGGGAGCCACAGAACTAGCTTCCAGCACTGGAACTCTCTCTCACTGTGTGACTTAGACAAATTATTTCCGCTCTTCTTGTGGATCTTGTGTAAAATAAAATGGTCTGATGTCTTCTAAAGGTCCTTCCAACCAGAAAATGATCTGAGCATAACAGTCGTATATGACACTGCTTCTGAGCCTATAAAAACACACATTTAACTCAGACTATTTCAACTGCATGACTGGCAAAAAGAGAAGGAGTCAGTGGAGTGGAAAGGGGAAGAGAGAGAGCCCAAGACCAAGACAGAATAAACCCATAAATGAAGCAGTGATGATAATTCTGGCCCATCTTCACATCTATGAAGTGACTTAGCCAGAGTGACTTAGAAGACACTTGATTCTTCACCCCTCACATTTCATCTCAACACCTACTTTATGAGCATCTCACCCTCTTGAAAAACACTGGTGTTTAAACATATTATTCTAAAACATTATAGTGCTTTAAATATTTGTTACTATTTTTGGTACAACACAGTCTTGAACACAAGTCAAATATTCCATTGGGTATTCAACCAAATAATCACCAGTCTATTGTGATGCAGGAAGAAAACCTATTTGGGTTGGGTTTAGAGAAAAATGGCACATTGATCTTTTAGATAACGTCTTCCTAAATAATCTTCAATGACAATTCATAATATATGTGATTTTTTTCTTACCTCATGTGCTGACTCTGGAATTGTAGAATGCTACACCTACTTCCTTTTACTGTTCTGGGAATCTCAGTTGTAACTTAGGGAGTGTATTAAAGAGATCCACTAAGCCATGAAGAACTGGATGAGATCATAGTCATCATTCTTAGAGTATCTGTGGAAAAGTGATGACAGTAACAAAAATAACTAATTTGTGTCAAGGGTCTTTGTGCCATGTACCGTGTGGAACATTTTTCACATATTCTCGTCTTTTCCACAACCATCTCATGGTTCACTCAACAACTAACTTACTTTATTGCCCACCTACTACATGACAGAAACTCTTCTGGGCTCCAAGGAGATAGCAGCAAACAAAACAAAATAAAGTTTCTGTTCTTATGATGTCGAATTCTGATGAGAAAGAGAGAGAGAAGATAAACAAATAAATATATACAGCATCAAGTGATGAGAAGCCCTACAGAGAAAAATGAAGCAGGATAAGGTTAGAGAATGTCAGAGGGAGCCTCACATCTGTAATCCCAGCACTTTGGGAGGTTGAAGCAGGAGGATGACATGAACCCAGGAGTTCGAAACCAGCCTGGGCAACATAGTGAGACCCCGTCTCTACAAAAAACTTTAAAAAATTAGCTGGATGTGGTAGCATACACCTATAGTCCCACCTACTTAGGAGGCTGCCTTGGGAAGATGGCTTGAGCCAGAGAGGTTGTGGCTGTAGTGAAATGTGATCACACCACTGGACTTGAGCCTGGGTGGCAGAGCTAACCTGTCTCAAAAATGTTTTATATATAAACATAAAAATATGATATATATATAACTATATAAAAAAGACAGAGGATGCCAGAAGGAAAGGTGGGTGCAATTTAAATAGGGTGGACAGAGATGTCTCTCTGTTAAGGTCCAGGAAGCAAGGGAATGAGTCCTATGCCCAGGTCGAAAAAGCACTGGGATTGCCCTGTCTGCAGATGGGGAAACCAAGCTCCCAAAGGCTCTTATTTAATAAAAGATGATGATCTCACTACACTTCAACACAGCCTCTGCTTCACATATATCCAGATACAGGTCAGAAGAGGGCGGTGACTATACGAGATTAGCAAGTCCAGTTGAAACACGAAACTCCACACGGCTCCTAGCACAACATTGCTTTGTCTGTGTAAAGCTTGATCTGGTTGATTTCTTCCTATTACATTGAATTAACAGAATGGCAAGTTGTATTGGTGTTACATAGAAAAGATATAAGTTTTCCTGATTGTTTTCTCCCTTTTACTCAATCCAGGAACAAAGAGTCAATGCAGCATGATTTCAGACATGCTCACAGAGGGTCAGGGGACTCCTCAAAGAGGTTGCAGAGACTTCTTTGTCAGATGACAGTGATGTTCAGTGGTCAGAGCTCCAGGTTGACAACCCCTGCTTTAACCAGAGCATCAGTGACTCTGTATTTTACACAGTGGCTCTGAAAATCAGATTTCTGGGACCCACACAAAGCTTGAAAATAGTGTGCATGCTATGGCATCTTGTGAAGAGTAAATAAAGATGTTCTTTGAGTCATCTTAAAAAAATTGGCTTTAAATGCAAAATTTCCTTAAAAGTTTCCAGCGGAATAAAAATCATAGGTGGTAGCTTGCATGTTTTCAAAAATAAATGTTGTATGTGGGTATGGTATTAGGTGAGAAAGGATTTTAGGCAATTCTAATCAAAGATTTGAAGAAACAATGAAAGATCACTGCCTGACTATGCTTTTCTCTCTCATCTTTTCTGATGGATGTAATGGATGTGACATGCTCTATTTAAATACACAAAAATGGGTACTTATCTATAGCCTAGAGCTTTATGGGTTTTTTAAGGTCAGTTTTTTTTTTAAATATAAACATTGAATGATGAGGGACTTCTTCAACCCCAAACATTTCAGGAAATGTCTAATTTTCATACTGATTAAATTAGAAGTCTTACCTATTAGGTGAATAAATAAAAGGAAGAACTGTAAAGAGGCATTGAATGCCAGAGTTTTTTGTCCAGTGAAGTTAATAAGAAAATCATTTCCTCATAATTTCACTGTTTGTTGCAGTTTGGTTTTAAAAAAGGTGAATATTTAGGGCATATAGACAGATGTTGTTGGCTGTGGTGGTTATGGGTGTGTGTGTGTGTGTGTGTGTATGTGTGTGTGTTCAGGGGGTTGCTGAGAAAAAAGGCCTTTCTGTCTCCCCTTTTTCCCCCTAAAGGACCATTAAAGCAGGGACCAGCAATTGTTCTCCAGTTTGCATTTGCTCTTTTCTCCTTTGAGTGACAGCCCCTCCCTGCTTTTTGGCAGGTCACATGGCTGCCTATTAGAAATATTAGTAATGCTTCCCAGGAACTAAGTGATGCTTTGTGACTAAGCTCTCACCAATGGAGCAAGAGTGGAAGTGACAGGCAGACCTGCTGAGCCACCTCCTTAAATACAATTTGTTTCCTCTTTACTTTCTCTCTTTCCTCCTCACCATGAACAGGAACTTGGATATATAGTGTGAACCATTCTTACCTAGGTAGGTGAGAAACACACTGGAGGGTGACAGAGCACCATGGGAGAAGGATGAAAGAAGAAGTATGCACCCATGGATGCTTGAGTCATTTAGTGGAGAGGAGCTACCTACAACCTGCATCACATGCCTACTTCTGAAATATTTCAGAAAAGATAAATGAATCTCTGGTTTGTTTGGGCTACTGTATTTTTGTTGTTATTGTATTTTTTCTTTGTCCTAGCAGCTTATACTCAAATCAATAACTTAACAGATATGAGGAAAAATTAAAAGTTGACCTGGACCCAGAATACTGAATTTTTTTTTTTTTTTTTTTTTTGAGACGGAGTCTCGCTCTGTCACCCAGGCTGGAGTGCAGTGGCGCGATCTCGGCTCACTGCAAGCTCCGCCTCCTGGGTTCAGGCCATTCTCCTGCCTCAGCCTCTCTGAGTAGCTGGGACTACAGGCGCCCGCCACCACGCCCGGCTAATTTTTTGTATTTTTAGTAGAGACGGGGTTTCACCGTGGTCTCGATCTCCTGACCTCGTGATCCGCCCGCCTCGGCCTCCCGAAGTGCTGAGATTTTTGAATTCCATTCTTAACTAGCCATCTACTATCCTTTTAGGTGCACAAGGAAATTGCATATGTAAATGAGGATTTAGTTTCAAACTCTAGTTCTCTGCTCCACTGGATCATGCAGAGCAAATGTTGCAAACCTGGTCACCAACAGGGCCTGGGCAGGTAAGTGCAAAGAAGCAAAACTTACTGAGTAGAGCTTGGTGTAGTGGAGAATGTGTGATCCACCTAAAGGACTGTTGTTCTGGGACATGGGCCTCAGCATTTCTTGATATTTTTACTTGTTTAAAAGAAAATAGAAATCTAGATTTTTTAAAAGTAAAATCCATAGACTTTTTAATTAACAAGCTGTTTCACAACATTTTAAAGTAAAAATACTATGTGCACTGTGATACTTAATTTTATATGTCAACTTGTCTGGGCCCCAGGGGGCCAAATACCTGGTTAAAATATCTGGGAGTGTCTGTGATGGTGTTTCTGGAAGAGATAGCATTTGAATTGGTGGACTAATAAAGCAGATGGCCCTCTCTAACGTCGAGTGTGCATCATCTAACCCTTTGAGGGCCTGAATAGAGCAAGAATGTAGAAGAAGTTTGAATTAACTCCGCCTAACTTTCTGAATTGTGACATTTATCTTCTCCTGCCTTCGATACTCCTAGTTCTCAGCCGTTCAGCTCTAGACTGGAATTTACATCAGTGGCTTGCGTTTGGATCATAATCCTGAAAGACACAATTCCAAATGCCATAATCCTGAATGTTGAAATTCCAAAAGATCAAAATTCCAAAAGTTTAAATCCTGAAAGTTCAAAATTCCCAGTGTCTAAAATTTTGAAATTCACAATCCCAAAAGATTAAAATCCCAAATGTTGAAATCCTGAAAGCGAAATTCTGGGAAGTTTTATTCAGGATAGCTACATCATGTTAGGCAAAATTATTATCTTGTTATTGTCTTCATTTGCATTTGGTGGAAAAGTCAAATGAGTGGATTAGACACAGCGTGCAGCAACAAATAAAACTTCAGTTTAAAAATGCATCATTTACCTTCCTACTGATGACATTTCAGGAGGTTTTAATGAATTAAAGATGAATTTGCTTGAAGAAGCCAGTAAAGCTTACTGACTGCTTCAAAAATTATTATGTGCACAGTAGGATAAGAAGATGTAATGTTCACAATGGCATTGCTGTTCGATCACCAGCATTGTTTCTGCCAAACTTGTGTTCTGTGTATTAGGGCACGTGAAATGGATTTCTGTGAACCCTAAACAACATAGAAGCATGGCACAGAAGGTAGAAAGCTTTAATAGGAAATGATCATATCAGTATACATAGAATCATGGAATAATTTTGAAAAGAGCAGTGCCACATAGGAAATGAATGTAAACATATTATCTGAAGACAGCCTGCCCTAAAAGAGAAAAGCAGATACTCATTGTGATGAAAGACTTCAAAACATAGTTAATGACCATGAAAGTCTGCCAGTTCTTAGGGATTGTCTCTGTGCAATTGCCCACAATCTATCCTTGTAATAGTATACTTTTTCATATGTCATATTTTTGTTTTAGTTTTCTTTCTTAGTTTTTTTTACTGTTTTAAATTGTACTATTTTTACAACTTACTATGCATTTCATCTTTGTATCTTTTCAACACTGGAGGTGTAAATGGTGTAGAAACTTTTAGAGAGTTCTGATACTTTTTATGCATTTTCAAATTTGATTCCAGGAAGTACATTATCACAATGTGGACTGTGTTGAAACATTATGCATATACATAAAAATACTGATACTTCTTCAATAAATAAAGAGATGTCTTTTCTGTACATCTACATTGTGAAAGATAGACTTTATCAAGATCTTAGCTCTTTGGGGGATGGTGTAAATGATGGTTTTGATTGGTCCCATCAAAAGACTTAGGTGGTTTGTCATGGTATTTCAGATGACCTCAGTTATAAAGCTAGGTGCACACAATTACCAACCACAGTGATATGTGTTTATACATTTCCCTTTTTGAACTCTTTATGAATACAGTACATCTGCTCATAACTGTTAAAACCATGTGACTGTTGTTAGCATATCTCAGTGTTTATACTTGCAAACATATGCATATTATTGCTTATTTTATCACATAAAGTGGCCTATGAAGTATTCTTTAATGTTTTTATGTTTCTTAGATAAATCCTTCTTTAAAAATGTAAATAAATATTTTAGATAATTTAAAAATAATTTTCTCTAGAATTACATTTTGGGGATTTTGATCTCTTGGGATTTCAACATTCAGGATTCTAGTGATGGGGCTTGTGCCTTTCGGGATTATGATTGTCTCTCTATTGGCTCTCTTGCTCTCAGGCCTTGGAACTTCATCAAAAGCTTGCCTGGGTCTCCAGTTTTCAAGTGGCAGAATGTGGGGCTTCTCTGCCTCCATAATTGCATGAGCCAATGATTTATAATAATCTCTTTTATCTATCTAACAATCAATCCATCAATCATGTATCTATCTATGTCCTATTCTGTTTCTCTGGGCAATCCTGACTAATATATGCACCAACAAAAATATTTCTGCAGGGTAAGGCCCTAAGGCCTAAGAGAAATTTCCTGTTGCTTGAGCTAAAAATTAATCTAGGATCTATTACCAAAGCTATGTGGTTGGCGGACAATTTTGAGTCACTCTGTGAAGTCCCACACCAAAATCCTGGATATCTAAACTATTAGTAAGATAAATCTGTTTTAGGCCAAATGTATATAGGCAGCAAAAAGATTCAAGTCCAAATGAAAGAGAGAAAATTAGCCTAATGTCTTGAGCAGATATAGTATGGGCCATTTGATCAAACCTTTCTTGGCCAAGTCAGTAGTTCTGGACCCTATTTTCCTAGCCATTGGAATTAGTTAGGTTTTCCTGGTTCCAAGCAAAATAACTTGCTAACAAGCAAAATGAACACTTTATTGGAATGTCACAAACATCTGGGAATTTGGGCAGAGCGGAAACCAATGAAACTTTTAGAATTTTGTCTTTTTTTGCCAATGAGAAGACTCAGCGTCAAGTACCTTTGACCTTGTCTTTACATCTTTGCTGGAGTTCCATACCCACAACTAATAGCTGCTAAATGTCTCGAATCATGTCTGAATAGGGGACCAGGTAACTATAACATAGTACACATAGTCAATAGACTGGGATGAAGCCATCAGAAAGAATGTGGTAGATCTGTTTGCTACCGGGGGAAGTGGGGCACCAAGATTATCAGCCACATAGAGTGGGACAGGGAAGTTCCACAAACAAAAACCACAGTGCTCCTTCTAAAAGAAGGGGAAATTATTCTTGGTTAGGCCAAAACAATAGATATTAATCATCATAACAGTTTCCATGTGAGGGTTCCCTTCTGGCATTTCTTGGGAAAATTATATATTTTTTTCTGAATCCCATATCCTGAGAAAAATGGGTTTTAGAAATCAGAAAAATGGAGAGGGGGAAGTATTGCAATTCTCCTGTGAGAACAAAAGATTAACATTCAACTTAGAGACGTTTCTACTCAAAGGAATGCAGTAATGTCGAGAAGAAAGCAAGAGCACAAAAAGCTGGCATGCAGAGTTGAAGTTCAAAGTCAACATTTCAAGTAACTGGGAAAGGGGCAAGAAGAGGAGAAACAATCACTGTCTCACCACTTTTGCTTGTAGCTGTAGCCATGTAATAAATACACGTTCATGATGCTGTCTGTCACTAATGGTAAATTCTTACAATTAAAGTGAGTGTTAAGGTTCTTCACGTGTTATCCTCTCTACTAAACCTATGGGTGGTGTTCCAAGACATAAAAAGTTTTGAAAGTAAATAAGTTATTCAATTGATCTCTACACATGGTTCTGTGTGCAGCTGTTAATCTTAAAAGATTAGAATGTTACATCATTTAAAAGCCACCCAAATTATAATATTCACCTTTTCTAGTACTTACATATTCAATCTAGACTACAGTTCTTTGTAAATAGTCTTACTAAACCAATGTATCTTACTTATTGAACAATTTTTTGATCTTCCTAATGAACCAGTACATGAGGAATATGGGAAGCATTTTAATCACAATTTATGATTTAGGGCATTCTGGAGAATTCTTATCTTATTTCCATATCCCTAACATTAGTGTCTGTCTGGAGTTTGGAAACTACACCAGCCACAGGGACGAGAGAGTGTTCAAAGAAAAAGCAAGAGAGGGAAACAAGGAGAAGGAGAGCTGGCTGAGTCTTCTTAAGAGGGAGAGCTGACGTAGGTCTTACACTGTCATCCCTGAGAAGCAGAGAGAGATCCTTATGAAGGAAAACCAAGGGAGAGGCAGAGCAGGCCCCTCTATTACGGAGATATGAGGGAGGCAAAGGGACGGCGCGCGCATGCACGTGTGTGTGTGTTTGTGTGTGTGTGTGTGTGTGTGTGAGAGAGAAAGAGAGAGAGACAGAGAGACAGACAGAGGGGGTAGGGAGACAGAGAGAGACAGAGAGAGGCAGGTGAGGGTAGGAGGAAAGGAAGAAAGCAGAAATAAATTCTTTCTAAGGGGCTAAGGAAAACCATTAGAAATTCAACTTTGTTTAGTATTTAAGATTAGATAATTCTCTAAATGTGGCTGTGAGAGCTCAGTCTGGGCTGACCAGGCAAGGACCAGGTCGACCCGAGGAGGACCACTCAACCCTCATTGGGAGGGGATGCACCTGCATATGGTTTCTAATGGTGTTGGGGTATCCCTTCTGTCAAGGAGCAACTGTAAGTCCCATTTGGCCTCCAGGTCTCCAGAACCTTGAGGTGGACCAGCTGGTGTTCCCAGACAAACAATGGGAACTGCTACAAACAGTGGGAATATATTATAGATTTTGTCCCCCAACTCCACTGGCGATCCAAAAAGACTCACCTACAAGGACACAGACGAGCTGAAAGTGTTTAGAAAGAGATCTGTTTTATGAATGACTTGAACGACAATACAGAAGACATGCTTAACGCTAACTGTACAAGTATAAGAAGTGAAGAGACTTCAAGGTTTAGACTGAGGGGAGACTCAGTGTGAATAATTAATAGGCAGGGCTGCAAAAAATCTAATGTGACCTGTGATGAACAAACAATAGTATTTCTCGTGAGTATCAAATGAGATACTGCATGTGGTGTCAGGAATGCACTAAGTGCTCAAAGAGTGTTAACTACCATTAATGCTGTGGTTACTGTTTGCTATTGTTAATATGAGGGTGAAAAGAAGGGAGAAGAATGGTGACTGCTCCAGGGCCTGTGTCCTTGCTCTCCCCTCCTGTTTCCTCTCTTTTCTTTCCTTCTACACTCTCCCTTAACTCTACTTCAGCGTTGCTGGGGATGGCAAAAATGGAGTTAGGAACTGAGGGGAGATGGGGACTAGGATCAGTAGTCAACCTGAAATTCCTCATACCTAATAGGCCCATGTCAGGAGCTTTCTGTGGGTCATGTGACTGAATCCTCACAACACCTCCAAAAGTTAGAAATTATGACTTCCTCATTTTCCGGACAACAAACCAAGGCTCAGAAAGTGACTCTTCCAATGTTATAGAGCTAAGAGGAGGCAGAACTGGGATTTAAAACTATATGCTTTCATTTATCTTCATGGCTTTCTCTATGTGACTAGAGACCCCATTGTAGCAGCTGCAATTTTCTGGGTCTGCAGCAGGGGTGGTGGGGTTTGGGGGTGGAAATGAGGGTGTGTGTGGAAGGGTTCTGGGGGATTTTGGATTGGGGTAGGAGAAGAAAGAGGATTCAACAAACGTAAGTATATGTCTATGTTGTATTTCCAACTAATTCAAAATGTCTGTTCCCCTAAGAGTGGCTCAACAATAGTACCTTTGCTTTTTAGTTCTAGAAAAATGGTTGGGTTTTAGACTTCTAAATTTGCCCATAGCCCCGATGGGCCAGATGAAATACCTCCAATGTGAAGTGGCTGTACAAGGAAAATCGAGATGTGAGAGTCATTGGAAAGTTTTTATTTTCCTTTCACCTCAAAGCTCTCATACCCAATTTAGGATAAAAAAAATTACAGGATGAAAAAAAGCTCTCCCTTTGGAGATAAAAATAGCACATGCCACATCACTTATAAGAGCAAACCAGCAGCTGAAACAAATTATTTATATCTTATCTCTGGCCCTTTTCTAAGTTTGTTGGTCACCTTTCTGTTTAATTACTCTTGCCATTATGATTTAAAGCTCTCATATTTATGGCATTCATTTCAGTAGCACCAGCTTTTATGGATTTTTTTTTCTCAGCTTTAAAGTTTAGCCAAGTCACACCAAATAGCAGTTTTAGAAGCTCATTACCCACTTCTGAACCCTTTATCCTGAAAACAATGGCTATAATTTTAGAAGAAAAAGATACTGACTAGTCAATGACTTTACTTATACTGCAAAATTTTCACAAATTATCTTGTTCTGTATTCAGCTACCAGTTCCCAAAACTATGTAGAAAAATGATCAAGTGTGGGGGGTCTATCTTTGTTTTCTCTTTTCTTCTCTCTTATTTGAAAGTAAATAATATTTTAGGGGGCATGGGGAAGAACATATATTTAAAATGTTATTTTTTTCATTTACAGAAAAATTTTCTGGTACCCAGTGGACTTGGGATAGGCAGAAACCTTATTATTAACTAAAATTTGAGAACTCTTTAGTTTGGTAACTTTGAAGTGGTTCTTTGTTGTGGTTTGAATTCTAGGATGGGAGCAAAAGCTGTCAACAACCTTGGATAATTACTGAACTTTTCCTGCATTTGTTCTTCACCAATATAAGAAATTGCTCTCTTCAGCATGGGGACTAGTGGAGCTTACTTTAAAAAAATAAGGACAAGGTGATATTTCCCTTCCTTTGAACTGAAGGGGTGGCCTGCCCCCTCCACACCTGTGGGTATTTCTAGTCGGGTGGGACAAGAGACTGAGAAAAGAAATAAGACACAGAGACAAAGTATAGAGAAACAACAGTGGGCCCAGGGGACCGGCACTCAGCACACCAAGGACCTGCACCAGCACCGGCCTCTGAGTTCCCTCAGATTTTATTATTATTTTCATTATTTCAGCAAAAAGGAATGTAGTAAGAGAGCAGGCTGATAATAAGGAGGTCAGCAAAAAACATGTGAGCAAAAGAATCTATGTCATAATTAAGTTCAAGGGAAGGTACTATGCCTGGATGTGCACGTAGGCCAGATTAATGTTTCCCTCCACCCAAACATGTCAGCGGAGTAAAGAATAACAAGGCAGCATTGCTGCAAACATGCATTTTTCTCCTTTCAGAATTGAAAAATGTTCAATTGGTTTTTATACTAAGATTCATTCCAAAGGGGCAGGCAGGAGACAGTGGCCTTTCTCTAGGCCATATTTCAGACTATCACATGGGAAGAAACCTTGGACAATACCCCGCTTTCAAGGGCAGAGGTCCCTACGGCTTTCCACAGTGCATTTTGCCCCTGGTTTATTGAGACTAGAGAACAGCAATGACTTTTATCAAGTATATTGCTTGTAAACATTTTGTTAACAAGGCACGTCCTGTACAGCCCTAGATCCCTTAAACCTTGATTTTATACAACACATGTTTTTCTGAGCTCCAGGATGTGTCAAAGTGGCTGGGGCAACGTGGTTGGGGCAAGGCTACAAATTAACATCTCAGCAAAGCAATTGTTCAAAGTACAGGTCTTTTTCCAAATGGAGTCTCTTATGTCTTTCCTTTCTATATAGACACAGTAACAGTCTGATCTCTTTCTTTTCCCTACATGAACTATCTTATCCTTGGGAAGAAGAAATAATTTCTAAACAGAACTTTGTCCCCCTATCCATGGTGATTGAAATTTAATGATACTGAGGAGAAAACACACAAGGAGGGATGACAAAATATCAAAGGGGATTTGGGAAAGGCCTGTTTCCCACTGTCCACACATTCAGATTAGAAGGCTAACCATTATTTATGAGGTGGACAAGTCATGAATTATTAACTACAGAGTGATGGCTTTGCTAGTGATAGAATTTTCTTAGCACTTTATTTTAGCAAATATTAGCTTCCCACACTATATTAAGAGTGAACATTTAAAATAACTGTACCAAAATATTTTTGTCAGTGTGTTTGTCATTGACAATTTGAGAGGAAACAGAAAGCTTTGTCCTCATGCAGTGAAAGCTCTCACTTGCAGCCTACACAAAGCCAGAGAGGTAGGGCCAGATTTGTATCTGCACTTGTGTGGGGCAGAATGGGGGGTTCTGATTGGCAGGGTCCCTAGCCCTGTGAGAACCCAGTTATTAGGAACAAATCAGGACAGAGAAACTCCTCACTTTTCTGGGCTGTTCAAGTTCAAATTAACTTTGGGGAATGGAAAGCCAGTCTCACTGATTGGAGAGTGGAATCTTTCAGGCAGAGT
>NW_026652784.1:22884-24259 GCF_009828535.3 Hylobates moloch
AGGCATATTTAACTTTAATGAAATAACAGTTCAGGGCTGAACTTACATTGAAATTGACAAATGTAATTTTGAATCTCATTAAGGCTGTCAAATTTTTGAGTTAGACATAAAGTAAAAGAACGCTGCAATTGCAAACTTCCTGTTCATAAAGTTAAAACTAAAAATTGTAAATTCCTGATTTATATTTTACATTTTTGATACAAAATTCAATGACCTAGCTCCATAACACACACTTTAAAATTTTGTTCCTTTCCTTCTTAATTGACCATCTAAGAGTAAAATTATTCCTTCTGGGGTTAAAAGTAGTTCACATTCGGCATGCCCAATATCTTCTTTCAAACTTACGGTTTTCATTAATTTTCAACACACTTAATCATTAGAGTCAGTACTCTTGCTTTCCAATTTGTACTCATTTAAAAATAAAAGCATAAAATCTAAATTCAATGTGTTGGTTGTACAGTTTGAGGATCACTTGCAAACAATAACGCCCTTTATTTACAGAGTAGTTTACTTTTTTCAGAGCATTTTAGATAGTCTTGCAAAAGCACTAGTTTCTCTGAGAATACACATTTGAAGGAATATCCATCTATCAAAGGACAAAATGAGGTTATTAAAATGGCTTTGTTAACCACAGTGATTGTGGCATCAGAAACTAGGGCTTGAATTTCTTTTATGAAAGTGGAGAAAATTAATTTTCTTTGAATGCTATGTTTGCCCGATTCAGGGACAGCTGCTCCATTTTGGACTTTCTAATATTTTCTTTATAAGACTAAATAACCTGATGACAAATTTTATACTTAAAAGTTAATAGGAGATAACTCCTTGTCTTGCAAATTTTGGTACAACAGCAAAATAGGCTAAACACAATAGAAAAGGCATGTGAAGAAATGTTCCATAATGGTCATGCATGTGGGCTCTGACATTGGGCAGACCCAAATTGTGCCCTGGCACTGCCACTTACTAGCTATGAGACTTTGGGGCAAGCCACAACTAAGTACCTCAGTTTCTTTACCTGTAAAATGGGGGATAGCAGTACTTGTTCATAATTGCTGGGTGAATTAAATAATAGTATACATGAAAATATTTTAGAATGGGGCCTGGCTTAAAAATATATTAATATTTTGTTGTATTCACATATTAATAATTACTATTATTTTCCTTTTAGCAATCATTATTCTTTTACTCATCTACTGCAAACCTTTATTTATTATTTTACAGGTACCCTGGCTACTTTCCAAATAATTTTAGTCAGTTTAAAAGAAAACCAGAGGTATAGTAAGGCCCAAACCAATTAATATAAAAGACAAAAATCTGAAAGAGAGATGGACCAATTCTGATGAGAATTCCTGGTTGAAGAAAGACACAGCAATGAACA
>NW_026652785.1:0-24116 GCF_009828535.3 Hylobates moloch
CCCAAACTATCTGATACATCCTCTGAAATCTAGGCAGAAGTTGCCACTCACATTCAATCCATGGCTTCCCCTTAACCTTTTATTCCCAGTGGGTAATTATTCCACATTGTCCAGTCTTTTCTCCACGACCTATGCCTTGCTGTGGTTGGCTCAGTGGGGACAGCAGCCTTGACTGGAGTACTCCCACCTCAGGAGGAAGATCCACACATCTCTTCTAACTAGTTTCTTCTCAGTGTATACCACCTCTTTTTCATTTCTATGCTTGTTGCTATTCAAAAGTTTTCATTTTTCCGGGTTGTTTTTATGCCTTGCTTCTCTTACTCAATATTTTTTCTTAATGTGTGAACCTTGGAATCATCTGGAGCATGTGTTAAAACATACATTCTTGGATCTCGCTTCCAAAATACTGAATCAGAATGAGAGAATGTGACCATTATAAATCTGCATTTTTTAATCAACTCAGATAATTATAATGCATACTAAAGTTTGAGAACTACTGTGTTATTTTCAATAAACTTTGTCTAAGCATTGCCTTGTACAGATTTGTTTTTGACAAATAATTAACCAATGAGTCATAAAATTTACATAAAAATCAAATTCTTGTTCTAAATTCCATATAAGTATATCTATCTGTTAACTGGTCATTTCAATACAAATGCCATATCTTTACCTAAAAATAGTATATTCAAATTTGAGCTCATCTTCTTACATTTTTATTTCATGTTGTCCCTGAACTAAGAATGTGAGTCGCCTTAAGGTCAACTGTTCTCACTTATATTTGTTCCCACCTTTTTCGTCACCCCCTACACTATTTTTCTGAGCTTCAGCCACTTCTTCCTACTCTTGAGACTGGCCATGTTTTCACATGTTCCTCCTCCAAATTCAAGTTGTTTCTTCTTGTTACTCCTCTTCTATACTTGGCAGACTCCGATTTGAAGGCTTTTCTCTCTCCTCTGCCAGATTTCTACCTCTAGGCTTCCACACCAAGCTCTCAATGACAGCACTTTCCACATGGATGGGAACTACCAGCTCACACCTGCTCTCTTTACCATTCAAGAAGCACTGTCAAGAAAGTTTAGATCAGGATTCATTTCTCTTTTTATCTTAGGATGGAGTACAGAAACTGGTTCTGAGCGGTACTCAACATCTGTCTCCCAATAAAAGGCATAAACCCATGAGTACCTTGATAAGTATTTAACCCGGGTTCAGAGATTATACAATCGTCTTTCAAATTTGCATATGTATTTTGTGTAAGTACAATGTCAGATTCATGTGGAACTTTCAGATCCCCCCCAAAAAATCTCATCTTCCCTTCTTTTTTTTTTTTTTTTGAGATGGAGTCTCGCTCTGTCGCCCACGCTGAAGTGGAGTGCAGTGGCGTGATCTCGGCTCTCTACAACCTCTGCTTCCAGTGTTCGAGGGATTCTCCTCCCTCAGCCTCCTGAGTAGCTGGGATTATAGGCTCCTGCCACCATGCCCACCTAAATTTTTTTGTATTTTTAATAGAGACAGGGTTTTGCCATGCTGGCCAGGCTCATCTTGAACTCCTGACCTCAGGTGATCCACCCACCTCTGCCTCTCAAAGTGCTGGGATTACAGGTGTGGGCCACTGTGCCTGGCCTATCTTGCATTCTTCAGAGAATTCACATACTAAGGGGCAATTCGTGATCCTCAAATAAGAAACTCCAAGTAAAAATCTTAGAGTTTTGTTTTTCCAGACTGCATTTTTAATATGAAACTATGAACATCAACATAACATAGCACGTTCTTTGTTCTCTAAGAATTAGGGAAGAATTTTGAGGCTGTTAGGACATTGCTAGATCTCTTTATAATTACCCTATGTTTCCCACATAACTGCTTTAGTCTCTGAATCGGTTTGATGCCATTTAAGAGCCATTGATATTCACCAGTGTTGGACTAAGAAATATCTGAACGTACACAATGCAAGTTTACTCTCACTGAATCCTTTCCCAACGTCTTTGTATTATTAGAGTAAAATAAAATAAAACAAAACTGGTCTTTGTTGCAGAATTTTAAGAGGTCTTATTGATTTTGCGCTAAAAGTTACCATAAGAGCTATAATCATAACTGTGTGAAGATGGACATTCTGAAAAAAAGCTTTTACAAGAAATTGAAAATAAAAAAAGACTGCTAAAGGAAAAGTTTAATCTCTGATCTAATTTCAAACCTTTTGAATGTTAAAATAGTCCACAAATTGATGGGGTAGGAGAGGAGAGAGTTTGACACTATGACCTTGCCCCTTATGTCTTCTTGATAGCTTAAATAGAAAGAATAAATATCACCTTGAATAGCATGCACTTCTAATCTCTTCTTGTGAAGAAAGTAATACAGGATCATCTCCTAAGTCTAATGGAAGATTCTATCTTTTTGGAATTGTGGTATTGATTTAATTATTCTTTCCTTTACTGCCAGAATTATCAACTTGAACTTGGCCAAATTGTCCCACATCATTCATTCCAATGGGCTGCTTCAGAATTCAAGAAGGGTTACCTTTATAAAAGAGCAAACAAGTAAAAAAAAATGTTTTGAACATGTAGCAAATGTGATCAAGTCACTTTTAGAACATATACATCAACACCAATTAACTTACCTAAATTTCCCGTGCTCTCTTCAATGCAACATGACTGAAAATTCATCATCTATTATCTATATAATAATCATTTATTTTGTGTATTTATAGAAGGGTTCATTAGTGTTAGATAAAAATGGAACTACCAGCAGGGATCATAAGAGCAAGCAGAATGTATTCCTCTCTTGGCAAGAGTGAGCTAGGAAGATCACTCAAGACATAAGTTCACAGGGTATCACCAAGTTAGAAGAAGAAAGACTGGATACAACAAAAAAGAGTGAGATTTTCCCAAATTAAGATTATGTATGTATTATGTGTGTGTGTGTATATGTATATGATATATTGTTTCCATAATATACAGTATAGAAAGGACTTTTAAATGAGATGATGTCAAATACCAGGAGGGTGTACCTTGAGGATATCTCTTATAATTCAAAAGATTAAAGTTAGAAGTTCACTTTTTTTTTTTTTTACCATTGTTGTGTCCCAATTTCTACCTTGTTTTTGTTGTAGTCAAAGATGTTAAGGCTTATGGGTCTTTCTCTCACATTTTTATATAGAAAATGAAACACTCCCTTTTATTAAGCTGTTCTTACATTGCTGTAAAGAAATACCTGGGACTGGGCAATTTATAAAGAAAAGAAGTTAATTGGCTTATGGTTCTGCAAGCTTTACAGGAGGCATGATGCTGGCATCTGCTGAGCTTCTGAGGAGTTCTCAGGAAGCTTACAATCATGGTGAAGGCACAGGGGTGCCAGCACATCACATGGCAAAAGCAGGAGCAAATGAGAGAGAACGAGAGAGAGAGAGAGAGACAGAGAGAGAGAGGGATGGGGAGGTGTCACACACTTTCAAACAACCAGATCTCATGAGAACTCACTCACTAAGCATCAAGCCATGAGGGATCTGCCCCCATGACTCAAACACCTCTCAGCAGGCTCCACCTACAATATTGAGGATTACAATACAATCACATCCTCCCAACAGTACCCCAAAGTCTTTACTTGTTGCAGCACTAACTCAAAAGTCCAAAGTCCAAAGTCTCATCTGAGACAAGGCAAGTCCCTTCCACCTATGAGCCTGTAAAATAACAAAACAAGTGAGTCACTTCCAAGACACAATATAGGCAGTAGTTAAATATTCCCATTCCAAAAGGGAGAAATCAGCCGAAAGAAAATGGCTACAGGGTCAGTAGAAGTCTGAAACCCAGCAGGGCAGTTATTAAAGCTTAAAGCTGCAAAATAATTCTTGACTCCATGTCGCACATCCAGGGCACACTGGTGAAGACGTGGGATTCCAAGGCCCTGGGCTGTTCTTCCCCTGTGGCTTTGCAGAGTTCAGCCCCCAGAGCTGTTCTCACGAGTTGGAGTTGCATGCCTGCAGCTTTTCCAGGAGCAGTGTGCAAGTTGCTAGTGGATATACTATTTTGGGGTCTGGAGAATGGCAGCCCCCTTCTCACAGCACCACCAGTCAGAGCTCCAGTGGGGACTCTGTTGTGGGGCTCGAACCCCACTTTTTACCTCGACACTGCCTTAGTAGAGGTTCTCTGTGAGGGCACCACCCCTACAGCAGGCTTCTGCTTGGGCAGCCAGATTTTTTCATATATCCTCTGAAATTTAGGTGGAGGCCCAGCCTCATTAACTCTTGCACTCTGTGCACCTGCAGACTTAAGACCACGTGGAAGCTGCCAAGACTTACTGCTTGCATTCTCCAAAGCAGTGGCTAGAGCTCTGCCTAGGCCCCTTGAGCTCTGCTTAGAGCTGGAGCAGCTGGGATATGGGAAGTGGTGTCTCAAGGCCGTGCAGGGCAGCAGGGCCCTGCACCAGGTCCACAAAACATTTCTTCCCTCCTAGTACTCTGGGCCTTTGATGGGAGGGGCTGCCATGGAGGTTTCTGAAATGCCTTCAAGGCTATTTCGCCACTGCCTTGGATATTAACACTTGGCTCACTTTTAGTTATGCAAATTTCTCTAGCAAATAGTTACTCCATGGCCTGCTTGAATTCTTCTCCTGAAAAAGCTTTTTCTCTCTTTGCCACAGGGCTAGCTTGCAAACTTTTCAAACTTTTATGCTCTGCTTTCCATTTAAATATAAATTCCAACTTAAAGTCGTTTATTTGCTCCCACATTGAGATTGGACTTTAGCAACAGCCAGGCCATGTCATGAATGCTTTGCTGCTTAGAAATTTCTTCCACAAGATATCCTAAATAATCACTCTGAAGTTCGAATTTTCACAGATTCCTAGGGCATGAACAGAATGCAGCCAAGTTCTTTGCTAAGGCATAACATGCATGACCTTTGCTCTAGTTCCCAATAAGTTTCTCATTTCCATCTGAGACTTTCTCAGCCTGGCCTTCACTTTCCTCATCACGATCAGCATTTTGGTCACAATCATTTAATCAGTCTCTAGGAAGTTCGAAACTTTTCCTTATCTTCCTGTCTTCTTCTGAGCCCTCCAAACTTTTCCAACCTCTGCCCATTACCCAGTTCCAAAGCTGCTTCCACATTTTCAGCTATCTTTATAACAAAGTCCCACTTCTCTATACCAATTTTCTGTATTAAGCCATTCTTCTACTGCTATAAAGAAATGCCTGAGATTGAGTAATTTATAAAGAAACTGGTTTAATTTGCTCATTGTTCTGCAGGCTTTACAGGAAGCATGGTGTTGGCATGTGCTTGGCTTCTGGGGAGGCCTCAGGAAGCTGACATTCATAACAGAAGGCAAAGGAGGAGCAGCCATGTCACATGACAAAAGCAGGAGCATGCAAAAGGGGCAAGGTGCCACACACTTTGAAACAACTAGATGTCATGAGAAATCACTATCATGACGTCAGCACCAAGCCATGAGGGATCTGCTCCCATGATCCAAACACCTCCCACCAGGCTCCACCTCAAACAATGAGGATTACAATTCAACATGAAATTTGGGTTAGGATAAATATTCAAACTGTATCATTCCTCTTCATCCTTTTATTAGGCAGTTTCTCTGACCATCAAAGAGCTTCTTAAGCAACCCCAAAATAATTTTATGATGGAGAGGTAAATAGAGGTATGATTGATATTTGTTGGCTTAAGATGTGGTTTGATACATCAATAATTCATAACTACGTCTCTAATAATTATATAATTTTTGTGTATGATGCAAAGTTAGGATGCCTCCCTCTTCTTAATGTGTCATCTCTCCTCCTGAAGGAACATGGGGTGCTGGGAGTAACCCACAGTGTGATATTAAAGAACAATGAACCGAGGCAGGCAGATCACGAGGTCAGGAGATCGAGACCATCCTGGCTAACACAGTGAAATCCGGTCTCTACTAAAAATACAAAAAATTAGCCAGGTGCAGTGGGGGGTGCCTATAGTCCAAGGTACTCAGGAGGCTGAGGCAGGAGAATGGCGTGAACCCGGGAGGCGGAGTTTGCAGTGAGCTGAGATAGTGCCACTGCACTCCAGCCTGGGTGATAGAGCGAGACTCTGTCTAAAAAAAAGGAACAATGAAAACTGGAAGACAATGTCAAGTGAACTAAAAATGAAAAGCCAGGTGGAATATCAAGGCATGGATCAGAAGAGGCTATTCAGAGGTCAGAAAGGGAGGTGACTGACAACAACCAAAGTATCCAAGAATCCAAACAAGACTGGCTATTTGAATTCTATGCACATGTGAGTGTGAAAGTGCTTGGGGGCTGAATGGAAAGGGCAATGATGAGAGAATTGCTGTAACCACCGAGGCAGAACTATGAGCGCATTTCATCCTGAGATTGTAGCCCAGCTGGGGAAGTCAAAGAAACAAAATAAGTAGGACATTTTCTGAAGCCTACTTTAGCTGTTATGAATCCTGCTTTTGATAAACATATTTAAATTTGTGGTAATTCTCTAGAAGCTGCTTTTGCTGTTCTTCAAAAGTGTGGTAGGCAGAAAGAACATTGAACTAGTAACAGGGAGACAGGTTCCAGGACTTGTCCTGCTACTGATCTAGAATTTTTGATGAATATGCTAAATTCACTTCAACAAAATATACATTATGAAAGCTGTGTAAAAGGAACAGCACTAGGTAATGTGATGGATACAAAAATGATTAAGCTAAAATACCTCTCCCCTAAGAGCTCAGAAATTAAGTGTGGGAAATATTTATCTTCAAGTGATAATGAGCCATAGTGTGATAAGAACTACAAGAGCATAAAGCACAGAGATAAAGAAATAAGAAAAAAATAATTTAGATGAAAGGCATCAGATATCTAAAACACTTTCTGTTGGAATAATAATTTGAGTAGAGTTTTGAAAGATGGAAGGTATTTGGCTGGTCAGGCATGAGAAAATAGTGCACTTTAGAGAAACAAAACTTCACAAGCAAATGTATGGGGCAACAGTTTCAGTGAGACCTAAGTTCTGGTTTTGGTTTTGAGACAGAAGAGGGAGAAACATTGTGGAGAGAAGACAGTAAATTGAGGGGGAGTAAATCGCTGGATGCTTTGAATTTCCAGGTGGAGAAGATAATCTATTCATAAGCAATGAGCAACCATTGACAAGCTTGTGAACATGACAGATACAATAAAAATAATAACAACAACCACAAACAACCCATGAATGTATTGCAGGGCCACAGGCTACAGAAATCGAGACATGCTTTTTCTGAACAAGGCAGGTGCAGTCAGCCTAGAAAGGGAGGATGGTTAAACCAAACTTTATACAGGATCCATCAAGAGGATTTGGCAAAAAAATAATTAGAGGAGAGAAATGAAAATTTTGTGGACCGCATATGAAGTCTGTGTCTTTAAAACTATTTGTGGAAGGCATGGTTCCATCACGTATCTCAAGAATGAAGTTGGATTGAAGGAGAGGCTCTTGTGTGTGTCTCTACAATGAACTCTGTGTGTTATTGGGTTTGTGTACAATTTTCTTTTGTAGTTTTCTGCTAAATATAAGAAATAAAATTTGCAAATTTCTGTGATAAATTAAAGGTTTAGACCACGATGATGTTCACGGATGCTTTCAATTCAAATATTCTAAGTATCATTTTTACTGTCATGCTATGTAGGAAGTCACTGAAAATACATCACCAATGTGTCCCAAAGACCCTGTGGAAACCTTAAGTCATTTAACGATGCCTAGAATTTCCTGGCTCTCTTATTTGATCTGATACTGCAGCAATCAAACTTGTAGCATTAAATAAACAGAAGTTATATTACATTGAATTTGGGAAATGTTAGATAAGCCCTTAAGTTTAACAATGTTTTTCACTGGGAAAATATAATAATCAATATTAGCAAACGTATTGAGCATCTGTACTGAGTGCATCTAAAAAAACAAATAGAATGATGCTGAGTACCTTAGGTTTTCTTGGGAAATTTGGAAAAAGTACAAGTAGACAATGTTTCAAACATTCTAAAGCAGTTTTAAATGATAATTACGGTCCCTTTTACCACCAACATTTATGATTCTCCCAATTTTTTAATTTTGTTGATAAGTTTCCTACTTTTAGAGGTTAAAGTGGCTCATATTTATCAAGTTTTAATTATTTCCTGTTTTTCTGTTGATTCAGTTACTGCTAAGTCTTAAGGTTCAATTTAGATTCCTTGTGGATCTAGGAACATAATGTAATGGAATGTGAGGGCGACTACAAATCAACTAAAATCATAGATCCAAAGCTCATTCTGCCCATTGGTTTTGTAGGAAGGAGGGTTTTCTATATTGTTTTTGAATGTGCAGGTTCAGGGATGTCAGGTAGGTGTCTTTCATATCAGACCTAGAGAAAAAGTTTTAGTGCAGGTAGTTTATTTGAAATGGGACTGCAGGAGACACAGGAAAGGAAGAAAGCTAATCAAGGATGTGCTACTGAGATTACCATTGCAGGCAACAGAAGCTCAATCTTGCTAGGGACATAGGGAGAACAGAGAAAACACCTCAGAGCGGTTCCACCAAAGGAGCGAGGATGCAGAAATATTATTAATCTTCATTTGTCTATTTTGATTAATTATTGATCAAAGCCTGTTCCCACGGGCATGAACTCCTGGCATTTCCAGCTGGACTCTGCCCTTTCAGGTCAAGCAGGCTCCTATGGCCAGAGAAAGTCCAGAGGCAGAGAGTCACAGGCGCTTGCAGCAGAAAGCCTTTGGTCTACGTGGAAATGGTGGCTGCCATTGGGAAATGGGCAGAGGACTTTCTCGAGTCCTTGTGACTCCAAAACATATTTCGGCAAAGTTTGTTCTCTCGTAGGTCTTAGAATTTTGTTCACTATTCAATTTTATCTACCTGAGTTGCCCTCACTCTACTTCCCTTTGGACAAATAGTAATTTGCACCTAAATTTCAAATTAAAGACACTTCTTTTTAAGAAGGTAACATCCACGATAAAATTAAACAAGACAATTTAGCACCAACGTTTTAAGTATTTTTGAAATATTCACAACATGAAATTTATGATAGCATATCTCTCAGTATCTGATCTTTACTTCCTTCTCTGACTGAGAAAAGTCCAATCCAAATGCACTCCATTCTGGGCACTTTCAATAATTGGAGCATTTCAGTTAGGAAAGCAATCATGATTTTCAGAAGACTCCATATAAAGCTTTTAAGATTATTTAAATATTATCCATTACTATAAACACCAAAATATAAAAGCAATTAGATCTCTAAGTATGTTCACGGCAAAGGTGATTTTACTTTCTTAAGGGATTTGAGAGGTTTTAGGAAGGCCATGGGAAGTATGTTCAGAAACTGACCACCTACCCACCACCACCTGCTGTGATGCAGTACAGCAGAAGAAGGGACAGACAAATGATCTATTACTCCATACTCAAAGAGACATCTTTAGAGGAGCAGAGACTGAGAAAGGCTTTTGAAAATTCATGGAGTTTTAGTTCTTGTCCTTTTCAGAGATGTTAAATCCATTGATTATGGACTTCCACTCCCCTCTTTCTCAATTGCTACAGACAATACAAATTAATCCCAAAGATACGTTTCCAAACATTTTCTGTAAAGAGATAGAGAATAGTTTAAGCTTTGCAGCCATGTGGTTTCTGTCTACTCAACTTTGCTGTTGTAGTGCAAAGCAATCACAGACAATATATAAGGAAGTGATTGTGCTGTACTACAGTACAACTTTATTTATAGGCAGTGAAATTTGAATGTTATATAATGTTCTTGTGTCACACAGTATACTCCTATTTATTTTTTCAACCATTTAACAATGTAAAAATTGTTCCTAGCTAATGTGCTATATAAAAATAGGTGGCAGTCTACATTCGTCCCATGGACCATAGTATGCCAACCTCTGTCCTAGTATAGTCCCTTCATTTTGGAAACAAGAAAATAGGGTAAAAAAGGGTAAGCAACTTGCTTAAGAATACATGAATGTTTTGTGGCAGAGCCAGTTTGTGTCAAAATATCTTAAAACTGGTCCATACTGGCTTCCCTTTAATGATAAGTACCAAGCAACATACTCCCCTTTACTTTGATTAATACATTACTGAAAAGGATCAGACACACATCGAAATGAACTTTCTCCTGGATCCTTTTGAGATATACCTATATTATTTAAATGCTGCAATATAGAAGTAGATGAACTATATACACATATATACATGGAATTTTTAATTAATTACTTTTTAAATAGCACATAATATTCCAAATAGAAGATACAAGATATAAGCATATATTTTATAAAGCGGATATAAGAAATGGTCAATCCTTCTGTCTTCAGTGCTAATTTAATCATTAATGTTTTAAAGACTCACAACCAACATCTACATGGGACATTGAGCTTTAATAGCAATACTAGTATTTGAAATTTGAATTTTTGTATTTGAAATATATACACAATGAGATACTGTTCAGCCTTTAAAAAGAAGGAAATCTTGCCATTTGTGACCACATGGATGAACCTGGAAGATATGACATTAAGTAAAACAAGCCAGGCACAGAAAAACAAATACTGCGTGATCTCACTTATATGTGAAATCTAAAAATAGTGAACTCATACAAGAGTACAATGCTAATTACCAGGAGCTGGGTGGGGGGAATCAGGATGATAGGGAGATGCTAGTCAAAGTATACAAAATTTCAGTTAGATGGGAGGAGTAAGTTCAAGAGATCTGCTGTATAACATGGTGGTGATAGTTAATAACAATGTATTATATACTTGAAAATGGCTAAGAAAGTATATTTTAAGTGTTCTTACTACAAAAAATAAGTATGTAAGGTAATGCATGTATTAATTAGCTCAGGCTAACCATGCTGCAATGTATGCATATTTCAAAATATGTTGTATACCATAAATATATACAATGTTTAGTTGTCAATTAAAACATAAAGACTAACAAGGAATATCTACATGAGAAATTTAACTTTATTAGCAACGCTGTTATTGGAAATACTGCTGTCTTTTAAATTATATTTCGTTTTACCACAAATATACACCTGCACTTTAAAAGTGAACCAATTCCAATATTCGCAACCAAAAAACATTCATAACTCACAAATGAAGTATAATATATTCAGAGAACAGATTGAATTTTAAAAGACAAGGAAATATAGAAGGCCTATTATAATTAAACCATTATTCCTCAGAAATATTCCAAAAGATGAAATAATAGTCATCAAAGTTCTACCTGAGACCAAGAAATATTTTGGAAAAAAATTTTATTGATTCTTCATCACCAAAGGAGCACCCTTGATGGTGGAAGACACCCCCGTTCTTATGAGTTTAGTATTTTCACGGACAAAATTACGTGGACGGACTGGCATGTTGTCATGTGTCTTGTGAGTAGCATCAATTTTGGCTTTTGCATTTTTCGGTGGCACGGTAGTTGGAGATAATCCGTTGATCTCATACTTCCAGTACATTTCTTCTGTCTGGATACAAAGAGGGAGAAATTTTTATTTGAAATATCCAGGGACTTCAAAACATGTAGGGAAAAGTTCACTATAATTAACATTTTCTGTTCTCCATGTAGAGTACGAGAAAGGTACAAAACTGAAACCACTTAGAGTGACAATTAATGTGGAAAATAAAGTATTTCACTTTATGAATTAAGAATTACTAAAAAATCTCTCAGAGATTCTCCCTGTAAACTAGGCATCCATCTGATAATAAGGGAAAGCAATCTATTTGGTTTGCATAAGACTGTTGTACAGTATGAACCCCAACTAATGGAAATAGTACCTTCCAAGATAAACACATTCATGAGAATTTAAGTGTAACCATAGAAATGACTGGTAAAATATATTTAGCTGCTTTGAAGATTATGAAAGTACATAGTATGTATAACTATTTATTTGTTTATTTTTATTTTTTAGAGAGGGTCTCACTCTGTCACCCAGGCTGGAGTGCAGTGGCATGATCTTGGCTCACTGCAATCTCCACCTCCCGGGTTCAAGCAATTCTTGTGTCTCAGCCTCCCGAGTAGCTGGATTTACAGGTGTGTGCCACGACACCCGGCTAATTTTTGTATTTTTAGTAGAGACGGGGTATCTCCACATTGGCCAGGCTGGTCTCAAAATCCTGACCTGAGATCATCCACCCTCCTTGGCCTCCCAAAGTGCTCAGATTACAGGCATGGGCCACCGCACCCAGCCCATAGTATGTATAACCATTTTAATATACCAAAAATGATGTAAGATCATTGCTGACAATCACCATCTAAATCCAACTGAGTAGAATTTATATAGTGATTTATTTAAACATTCTTCATTTCTTCTGCATATATGTTTATGTTTATACTGAAGTCTCATTCCTTGTGCAGAACTTCCTGAAACCACCTGTGTTTATGCTGGTGTCCTCCTAACACTAAGATTTACACCACATATACTCAGAAAACTCATTCAGAATAGGTCCAGACAAAGCGAATGTTGCAATGCCCTGAACTTTATATGTAATGTGATACCTGTCAATTAATATTAAGTGCAAGAATGTCTTGCACAACTGTCATAGCCTCATCTTAATCATATCTGGCCCATTTATCTAGTGTTTGTAATAATTATGTATTCAGAATCAGTGTGTCAAAAGTGGACCAAACCAAGGAGTATAATATGACTGGGTAAAAAAACATTTTACTTTGTATAAGGATGTTTAATTTGAAAAACAAAGCTATATTTTAGTGATTGTGCATATACATAAATTTTCCAATACATTGACCCACTCCATGGGTAAAAATGAGTGAGCTAAATGAAGAGACCTACACCGTGCCTGGCATTTGATACTAATGCCTGAGTTACTGAAGCGCCCTGCGCCCATGGCCAGCATTTAGTGGGTACACATGAGTAAGCTATATGAAGGGATCTAGATCCTTATTCAGCACTTAGTGGGTACAAATGAGAGCTAAAAGTAGGGACTTGTACCTTCACCTTCGCCAAGACACTTTGAAAATAATTACTTTTAAAAACATTGTTTTAAAGTCCCAATTATATTTATTGAAATTCAATTAAGATTTAAATTTTACAGTAAGTGATGCTGACTGTGTGTGTGCGTGTGTGTGTGTGCTTTGTGTGTGCGTATGGAAGTTGTTCATACTCTTCATTCCAAAAAGCTATACAACATTAATAGGCTTATTTTGTGAAATAAAGATTGAACATTATAGTTGTTTTACACATAGCTACATTTCTTCAGTCTAACCATAAATAAAAGCAACTATCCATGTATATTTTAAAAAATTTAAAGATATAACTTTATATCTTCTATCCCCAATCTCCCTTTGAAAATATAAATACAAAACAGAAGTTAAAATAATATAAGAATACGTTAATACTTCCATATTACTAACATCTCATAGAATTACCACGTTGATTTTTCACAAAAGAATGCCAAATTGACAATTATACTTCTCAACTATTTATTTAAAGAAATTTAAAAAAATAAACAGATGAAACTTCCACATTTAGGTTGTGTCTCTGGTGTTCTGAAAAGAGATCACCCAAAGTCCGTGATCTCATGGACTGAATAACCAAAGCTGTATATCTATTTTTATTTCCCAAGTTTCCATTAAGAAAGCTATATATTTAAGGTATAGCTCTACGAATGGAAACAATTGATAATTATCCATTAGCAGATGTGGTCTGTGTCCACCCACAACCCTCAGGTGTTTTCATAACACTGCCTGCTTCAACTTTCAATTGTAAGATTGAAAGTTGTCTTTAGCCTAAAAGTCCTTACTATAAAATATGTGTGAAACTTCATAGATCAATTTTGTACCTCTTTGGCTCAAAATTGTTCAGAAACCCCAGAAGGCTTCTCTACTGGTGCTAGAGTTTGAACGATCCCTGAGAGCATTCTTCACTCAATGATTGGAATAGTGGCGGTTACTGTATATGTAACCAAACTTTCTTAACCTCTCAGGTGCGAAAGCTCTGAGGTATGTGTTCCACACCATTTCCCAGAGATCTTCCACGGGATTCATTTCCAGTTGCTCACTGTGGCAGATGCCTGGATAAAGTACCCTTTATTGATTTCTTCCCCTTCCCTATCTCACATCCTGTCTTCCCTACATCTGTTAATTGAGATCACATAGCAAATATGCTACTTGGATTTCAATCCTTATTTCAAGATCTGCATCTGAGGAAATACAAACCAAGATATTTACAATGCCATTTCCCACAATTTCATGCTAACGATCTGTTCCTTTAAAAGCAAACACAAATTATCAATGTCTGGTTATGTCTCTAGTTATAACAGGTATATCTGTATATAAATATTACTTATATGAATACTATATTACTTATATATTATAAATGAAATCACAATCATATATAATCTTATGTATTATATATTATACATTATATATTACTGTGTAATATATACTCTTATGTATATTATATATTATATATTACTGTGTAATATATATGAATAATTTATATAAGTATAAAGATAGAGCATCATGTATTTCATGTTAGATAATTCTGATAATCCTCACATTTTCATAAACTAAGATTTATCATACCCACCAAGGGTAAGTTGAGCAGATTTACTATTCTCTTTGAGTAGCACCGCTTTTTGTAAAACAGACTAAATAAGTAAACTTTAGTCTCAAAGTCTCAAAGCTAGCACTATATATCTTGTTTACTAGTGGGAAAAGACAGCTTTTAATAATTTTAAATTTGATTTAATGGAATGTGAAATTATGAAACTTTGAACAAGATTATTGAGGTTTGTTTGGGCTAATATTTAATTAACACATTCTTTAAAATCATCATTTTTATTTCCAAGTGAGGCAAAATGAAGATAATATAGTTGCAAACATTGACTTAATGCTTAAAATCATTCACTTAAAAAAGATGATAATGCAAATAATATTTTTTATTTAGATAATGCTTTAATGATTTAGTGGTTCCATTTATATAATGTTCTAGAAATTATAAGATTAGTGGTTGTCAGGGGTAGGGCAAGAATTACAGTGCTGGATATGCTTAGCACAAGGTAACCCTTAATACAGAAGGTGGGGAAGAGAGTGGGCAGATAGGTGAAGCAGAATTGGCCATAAGTTGATGAATGTTCATACTGGATAATTAGTGCATGGTGATTAATTATGCTCTCTATTTCTACACATATTTGGAATTTTCAATAATAAAAGTAGAATTAAGAAAATCATGATTTCTTAAACGTTTCAAACTCAATTTTCCCTACATAAACTGTATCAAATTGTACCACTTCAGGCTAAAAATGGCATATTCTCTGTTGTTCCCATGTAACAACTTGTTCCCTCACATAAAATCTTTAATTGCGCTGCCAGTAATTTGTCAAATCAACACAGAGAAATCAGACACAGGTTTTGTTAGTAAAGCCTTCCGTTAATTGCAGAACTGCCTACTGTATGCTAGATAAAATGAATATAATTTTAATTTGAAAATAATTTTAAAGATGCCATTTAATCCCCTTAAAGCAAACTGAAGCAAGTACAATATGATCACTTTAAATTATGTATCAAGGCCGGGCGCGGTGGCTCACGCCTGTAATCCCAGGACTTTGGGAGGCCAAGGCGGGTGGATCACGAGGTCAGGAGATTGAGACCATCCTGGCTAACATGGTGAAAACACATCTCTACTAAAAATACAAAAAAGTAGCTGGGTGTGGTTGCAGGCGCCTGTAGTCCCTGCTACTCAGGAGGCTGAGGCAGGAGAATGGTGTGAACCCGGTAGGTGGAGCCTGCAGTGAGCCGAGATCGCACCACTGCACTCCAGCCTGGGCAACAGAGCAAGACTCCGTCTCAGGAAAAAAAAACAAACTATGTATCAATGTAGGCAACAAGGTATGTGCAAAATGTCAACAAAGGCTTTTTCTTCTTACTACCTAGATTGTAAGCACTCTTAGAAAGATGAAAAGAATAGAAATAACTTACTCAAACAATATTCAATATTTGGTCTCTGTTCACTAAAACAATAAATTTTTTCTGCCTATGGCACTGGCTAATTATTGCTTGATTGAGAAATCTAGAAATCGCTTTTGTACCAGGAGTTGTGTGTATACGACAACATGCTTGTGTGCCTATGCTACTGAAAGTAGACAGTGGTAATAGATCTATCTTTTCAGAAATAGTTTGAAAGTTGTATTTAGCCTGAAAGCTCTTACTATAAAATATGCGTGAAACTTTATAGACCAACTTTGGTTACTGAATAAATGTTCAAAATTGTATGTACCTTAACTGTTAATAAAATGATGACTTTAACAGATGATTACTAGCTCACATCATTTTTTTTCAATTCAAAGTAAATGTTATCTTTTATTCCATTTTTTTGTGTTAGACTTCAACATCTTGCCAATACTCTGCCTTAATTAAGGGCTCCAAAATTCCTGTCTCAAATAACCTAAAGTTAATGAAGTCCTTGAATAGGTATGTTACAGAAAGTGATACATAACTATACAAATCACTTTACAGTCATTATTTGTCTCTTCCATAGTTCCTTAATATGGAAGGAAACTTTTTTTTTTAACTTTCCTCTAGTGTTGACAACTATTTGTTATACACCATACTTAAAATTCTGCTCTTGGACAAAAGAAAAGTAAAACAAGATGCAGCAGTTGAGATAAGTTGATTTTTGCACAGCAAAATTGTTATTCTTTATCTGTCACCATTTAGTAAAACCTTTTCTTGCTAGTTTATTTAGTGTCTTTAGTTGCATCAAACATCCTTGACTGTTGCCTTTATAGAACTCACCTGTATTACTAATGTTGCTTTATATTTCCTACAGGACATTTTAGGTTTAAATCCTACAGTGATGAGAGTTCCGTTTGTGTTAAAAGGAAGAAGTTCTCCAGCCTGAGGTTTTACAAAAAACTCCAGATCACTGCCAGGTAGGAAGTGTGCGGTGAACGGCTCAGGATTTCTGGAACAAAAGTACAAAATGCAACTTAGTAAATTCCATCATTACTTCATTCTCTTTGTGAGGACTTGAGTAGAATTTGAATCCTCCTGCAATAGGCCTGGTTAACATTAATGCTGAATGCTTACCAAATAATAGTGAGGAGGCATTTTAAAAAAAAATTACTTAAGTCATTCTTCTCAGGGTGACAAAATGAAATTCTAAAGATTTTTAAAATCACATCTTATAATGCACAAAGAGGCTGGGCGTGGTGGCTCACGCCTGTAATTCCAGCACTTTGGGAGGCCGAAGCAGGTGGATCATCTGAGGTCAGGAGTTGGAGACCAGCCTGGCCAACATGGTGAAACCCCATCTCTACTAAAAATACAAAAATTAGCCAGGCATGGTGATGTGCGCCTGTAATCCCAGCTACTCAGGAGGCTGAGGCAGGAGAATCGCTTGAACCTGGGAGGTGGAGGTTGCAGTGAGCTGAGATCATGCCATTGCACCCCAGCCTGGGTGACAGAGTAAGACACAGCACAGTGGCTCACGTCTGTAATTCCAGCAATTTGGGAGGCCAAGACGGGTGGTTCACCTGAGGTCAGGAGTTCCAGACCAGCCTGGACAACAGGGTGAAACCCCATCTCTACTAAAAATACAAAAAATTAGCCAGGCATGGTGGCTCATGCCTGTAATCCCAGTTGCTAGGGAGGCTGAGACAGGAGAATCGCTTGAACCCGGGAGGCAGAGGTTGCAGTGAGCCGAGATAGCACCACTGCACTCCAGCCAGGGCAACAAAAGCGAAACTCCATCTCAAAATAATAATAATAATGCACAAATAAAAAAATGTTGAATCTATACAAATTGGAACTATTCAATGTCCTTAATGGAAATTTAGGCATTTGTAAATTAATCCATATATAAAATGACTGACCAGCAAAGCTATCATAATACCTTTTGTTTCTGTTTCTATTCCATGGCAATATTTACTCATCTTCCCTTTAGCTTTTCACTTGCTGAGTGAAATGAAAGCACTTTATAATTTCATTAAACATTCTTGGGCCTGAAAATGGGTTGTTATGATCTGAAGTGAATTGAGTGACATTTAAGATTCAAGTGACTATCTTTATGTCAAGGTTGACTATACTTGAGATAAGGACTGCAAAATAATTTGAAGAATTTCTTGGTAGAATACAGAAGAAGAGCAGAACACTGCGTGGAATTTTTGAGAAATTTAAAACTCAAATTGACAGGAAGTGATACTCATAAAAGGCCAAGTTCAGCCTCCAAAAACAGATTCAACAGTGAAACATAGGAGAGATGCAGAAAGGATTCAGGCTGGAACTCACTGATCTATTCAGCAAATATGTATTGAGTATCGTAACAGAAGGTTTGAGAACACGGACTGTGGATTGGAACCACAGCTTTATTTAGATGGATGACTTCGGGCAATTTACTTAACTTTTCCCTACTTCGGTGTTGACATCTGTTAAATTGTTAAGTCACTGCAAAGCCATTAGATTAGTGCCTGACACACAAAAAGTACATTATAAGGACTAGCCAATAATAATTGAGTCATCATTATCACTGTTGTTCTTATTTTAAAATATTTTATTACCAGTGCTAGGCTATGATGAATGATACAATAAATGAGAATGAATAAGACAGGGCACCTAAGGGAATTACATCAATAAAATGGCAGAACAGGAACTCACAGACGTTCCTTCCACAAATGAAGACACAAATTCCACAACAGTCCCTTTTGTGAGAAATCCAGAAACCAGTTAAGAGGCTTTTGTAGCACAGTAGAGCATAAATTTTGCAATCCAGCCATTTGACAAAGAGCTAATATCCAGAATCTAAAAAGAACTTAAACAAATTTACAAGAAAAAATCAAACAACCCCATCAAAAGGTGGGCGAAGGATATGAACAGACACTTCTCAAAAGAAGACATTTATGCAGCCAAAAAACACATGAAAAAATGCTCATCATCACTGGCCATCAGAGAAATGCAAATCAAAACGATAATGAGATATCATCTCACACCAGTTAGAATGGCGATCATTAAAAAGTCAGGAAAAAAACAGGTGCTGGAGGGGATGTGGAGAAATAGGAACACTTTTACACTGTTGGTGGGACTGTAAACTAGTTCAACCATTGTGGAAGACAGTGTGGTGATTCCTCAAGGATCTAGAACTAGAAATACCATTTGACCCAGCCATCCCATTACTGGGTATATACCCAAAGGACTATAAATCATGCTGCTATAAGGACACATGCACACTTATGTTTATTGCGGCACTATTCACAATAGCAAAGACTTGGAGCCAACCCAAATGTCCATCAATGATAGACTGGATTAAGAAAATGTGGCACATATACACCATGGACTACTATGCAGCCATAAAAAAGGGTGAGTTCATGTCCTTTGTAGGGACATGGACGAAGCTAGAAACCATCATTCTCAGCAAATTATTGGAAGGACAGAAAACCAAACACCGCATGTTCTCACTCATAGGTGGGAATTGAACAATGAGAACACTTGGACACAGGAAGGGGAACATCACACACTGGGGCCTGTCATGGTTTGGGGGCAGGGGGGAGGGATAGCATTAGGAGATATACCTAATGCTAAATGACGAGTTAATGGGTGCAGCACACCAACATGGCACGTGTATACATATGTAACAAACCTGCATGTTGTGCACATGTACCCTAGAACTTAAATAATAATAATAATAATAAGAAGAAGAATAAAACGAACTATATCGAAGCCAGTAGGAAAATTATTGGCACCCTCTTGCCATTATCCCTCCTGCTGGCACAGTGCCACATAATTGGGAAGAAATGCTCAGCTTCTGGCTTCTCTGTAGGGAAGGAAGAAGAAGGCTGGACCAGACATCCAATGTTCTGACTTTACAGGAGGGTGAGGCTGCTCAAGGGGCTGGCTTCTGATTTGCCTGTCTCAGAATGCTGATGGGACTTAGCATGCTCTAGACTTCTGAGGACTACTAAGAACAAAAAAAGGCTGAGTGGTGTGCTGCTGCTGCAGAGGACTAATGGTACAGCAGACAGACACCAGAAGGAACAAGAGACTATAACTTTCTGAAAAAAGAAATAAACCAATACATCTCTCTAAATAGAAATATACATGAACAAGTCCAGAAAATACACATCCACATAAAAGGTTTGCAAGGCCTCCAGAATCTCTAGCCAGGATGATTGGTGAAAATCTTCCCAGTAGAAAGCCAGTCTGTGAAGATTAAGAGAGACACCACGAACAAGCCCAAAGCTGGCCTCTGCCTCCACAGAAGTGCCCATAGTTGGCTCCTGCAGCGGAGTGTGTGTACATTGCTGGCTCTAGCCTCACTGCTGCCTGCCCTGGCCTCTTGCTTCTTGACCCAGAGTCAAGACTAAGGATCTCAAGGGTCTTCACAGCCACCATGGGCATCTCATATCTCTTGCAACCATGGATCATACAGGTGCTGATGTTACAGACTCTAGCTGCCTGAGCCAAAGCAATATTAATCTCTCACAGCCTGAAGCTACTGCATGCCACCACACTTAGAACACTACAGAACTAGACCCAGTGCCACAACACATCCCAGTGTGCCCTGTTCCCCTAAAGGTGAAAGTTTTTATTTACTGAAGCCAATTCATAAAGTCTGGAAAAGATAACTTCTTTAAATGAGCAAACTTCTTAGCAAGGCTAGAAAGATCATGAAGAATCAGGGAAATATTACACCACCAAATAAACAAAATACTGCACTTTGAACAATGGATAGATCATCCAGATTACATATCAATAAATAAACATTGGATTTGAACTACACTTTAGATAAATGTACTTAACAGCTATATACAGAACATTCTATCCAACAGCAGCAGAATATACTCTTCTCAAGGGCCACATAATATTTTTCAGGGTGGATCATATGTTAAGCAACAAAACAAGTCAGCAAATTTTAGAAGATTGAAATTATATCAAGTATCCTTACTGACCATAGCGGTATGAAACTGAGAATCTATATCAGGAGAAATTCAGGAAAATTCACAAATACGTGGAAATTAACATGCACCTGAACAACCAATAGGTCAAACAGGAAATCAAAAGGCGTATTAGAAAATATCTTGTTCCCTATAACCGCGTGCGCTCTCCCCTCCCATTCTCTTTCCGCCATCTTTCCGCACTGCTACAATGGTGCTCATGAATGTCCTGGCTGATGCTCTCAAAAGTATCAACATGACGAAAAGAGAGGCAAATGCCAGGTTCTTATTAGGTCATGCTCCAAAGTCATCATCTGGCTTCTCAGTGTGATGATGAAGTATGGTTACATTGGCAAATTTGAAATCACTGATGATCACAGAGCTGGAAAAATTGTTGTGAACCTCACAGGCAGGCTAAACAAGTGTGGAGTGATCAGCCCAGATTTGATGTGCAACTCAAAGGTCTAGAAAAACAGCAGAATAATCTGATTCCACTCTGCCAATCTGGTTTCATTATACTGACAACCTCAGCTGGCATCATGGACCATGAAGAAACAAGACAAAAACACACAGGAGTGAAAATCCTGGGATTCTTTTTCTAGAGATGTAATACATATTTACAAATAAAATGCCTCATGGAAAAAAAGAAACATATTGAGACAAATGGAAATGAAAACACAACAAAACAAAACTTAATGGGATGCAGCAAAAGCAGTATTAAGAGGAAATCTTATAATGATAAATATCTACATTAAAAAGGCAGATCTCAAAATAAGCCACTTAAATTATATGAACTAGAAAAAGGACAAACTAAACCCAAAGTTAGCAGAAGGGAGAAAATAATAAAAAATAAGAGCAGAAATAAATAAAATAGAGAATAGAAAAGTCATAGAAATTTGACAAAACAAAGAGTCTTTTAAAAATAAATTTTAAATTGACAAACCATGAGTGAGATTATGATAAGAAGAGAGAATACTCCAAGAAATCAAGTAAGAAATAAAGGGGGAGACATTTCAATTGATTTCTCAGAAATATAAAGGAACACATAATTACTATTATGAACAATTATCTGTAAGCAAATTGGAAAACCGAGAAAGAAATGTATGTATTTCTAGAAACATATAACCTACCAAGATTGAACTAATAAGGAATAGAATGCTTGAAGGGGCCAATTTTAAAAAAGATTGTAGCATTAATTAAAAGCTTCCCAACAAAGAAAAGTTCAGTACCAGATGGCTTCATGGCTAAATTCTACTAAATATTCAAAGAAGATTTAATACCAGTCCTTATTAAACTCTTCCAAAAGATAAAATCTCATTTTATGAGGCCAGGATCACCCTGATACCAAAGCCATACAAAGACAACAAGAGAAAAAAAAACTACAGACCAATATATCTGATGAACATGGAAGCAAAAATCATCAGTGCAGTACTAGTAAACCATTTCTGCCAATACATTAAAAGGCTCTTCACCATAATCAAGTGGGACTTATCCTTGAGATACATGTTTTGTTTAGCATATGCAAATCAATCAACGTGATATACCAAATTAAAAGAATGAAAGATAAAGCTACATGATCATCCCAATGGATGCTGAATAAGCATTTGGTAAAGTTCAACATCATTTCATGATAAACTCTCAACAAATTAAGTTTAGAAGGAAATTTCCTCTCCATGATAAAGGCCTTTTATGAAAAGCCTACTGCTAACATCATAATCAATGGAGAAAAACTGAAAGCTTTTCCTCCAAGGTCTGGTACAAGGAGAAAATGCCCCCTCTTTGCATGTCTATGTAACATACTAGAAATATCAGCAAGAGCAATCAAGCAAGTAAAAGAAATAAAAGGCACCCAAATCAGAAAGGAAGAAATACTATCATCTATCCCTATCTGCAGAGGGTGTGTTCCTATATGTAGAAAACTGTAAAGATGACACACACACACACACACACACACACACGCAAAAACCTGTTAGAACTAATACATAATCTCAGTAACACTGACATTGATGGATGAAAAATCAACATACAAAACACAGTAGCATTTATATATTCTAACAACAAACTCTCCCGAGAAGAAATCAAGAAAGATTTATATAGCATTAAAAAGAATAAAATTCTTAGAAATAAATTTAGCCAAGGAAATAAAAGATCTATACACTGAAAACTGTAAAATTTGATTTAAAATACTGACAAAAGCACAAATGGGAAAATACCTTGTTTTCATGAGATTGAATAATTAACATTGTTAAAATGTCCATACTACCCAATGTGATCTACCAATTTAATGCTATCTATAAAAATTCTAGTGTTATATTTTAAATAAACAGTAATCTCTAAACACTTCAACTAGCCAAAGCAATTCTGAGCAAAAAGAAAAAAGCTGGTAGCATCCCACTGCCTAATATCAAAATTTATTACAAACCTACAGTAATTAAAATAGTATGTTACTGTCATAAAAACAGACACATAGGCCAATAGAACAGAATAGAGAGCCAAGAAATAAACCTAAGCATATGCTGTCAAGTAATTTTTGACAAGGGCATCAAGAACACACAATTTTAAAAGGTTAGTGTCTTCAATAAATGATGCTGGGAAACCTCAATATCTACACCGAAATAAATAAAATTGGACCTTTATCATCTATATTTTGGTCAATGATGAACTGTACATACAATGGTTGTTCCATATGATTTTAATACTGTAGGTTTACTGTACCTTTTCTGTGTTTAGGTATACAAATATTTACCATTGTGTTGCAGGTGCCTTCATTATTCAGTATAGTAATATCCTGTGCTGGTGTGTAGCCTAGAAGCAATAGGCAATACCATACAGCCTAGGTGTGCAGTACGCTATACCATCTAGGTTTGTGTAAATGCACTCTATGATGTGTGCAACATGATGGAATCACCTAAGGATGCATTTCTCAGAACGTATCTTTGTCGTTAAGTGATGCATGACTGTACATACAAAAGAAGGAATCATAGTAAATGAATATATGCATATATGCACAAAATAGAGTTGCTATACTAAGTCAGAATATCACACAACACTCGCAGAAATTTATCAGTCATCAAAAAATGTTGCCCTAGTTTCCCAAATATTCACCAAGATGTTCTAAATCCACAAAATTTTTAATGAGTATAAATTCACATCAAGTTTTCTTTATATGCCATCTTTTTTTAAAGACAGTAGCTTTATTGTTATTGTTAGAAATAAATGGAGACTCAGCTGTGGTATAAAAGTGTTAATGAATTAGAG
>NW_026652786.1:0-24116 GCF_009828535.3 Hylobates moloch
ATCATGGCCATGAAAATGTTAAATTTTTGAAGATGCTCCCTTTTGGGGAATTCAGGGGCAGGAGAAGGAAGAAAAGTTCCATGAAGAATCAAAGGCAGTAATGGGAAGGATAGGAGGAGAAAATGGAAAGCGGATGTCTGTTACATCGTGTTACTGTCAGCTTGCATCTTTTTCCATTAGACTGGGAAATAGTGAAAATTCAGAGACTAGAGAGTAAATACTGTTTATCTTTCTCTTTCCTGCACAGCACCAGGTCCTAAAGCCCTAATACAGAGCAGATGTTCATGAAGTTCTCTGGACGTTGAATTGAAATGGAGGAATAGGTTTCTGAAAGTGGCCTTACAAGGCACATATTGCAAAGTGGTCAGGTTGGAAGATTACAGACAAAAAACTAATTGAGCTGGGGATGTAAAAGGCTTGACTGAATTTAGGAAGAGTAGTTTGGACAGATTTCTTGAGATGCTAGGATGCAATGAGTTTGGGGACAATGGGGTGATGGAAAAGGGTACACACCTAAGTATAGACCACTACACATGAGTGTAGACCACCAGCAGGCAAGGGATGGCTCTGAGAGCAGACAGAGGAATGACTGGCCATGCTGGCTTCAGGTCACAATGCTGCCATTCACTACAGCATGTCACTCAACGTCTCTGAGCCTCAGTGTCCTCATCTATAAAATTGGAAAAATCTCTGCCTTTATTGTATAACTTATTTAATGGTGGTTGTGACAAGATTAAAGGCTGCAAAGGAGAATAGTTGAGCCAACTTCATCTTAGACTATGTTAAGATGAAGAAGAGTTGACACCCTGGATTTCCGTGCTGGGAGCCCATGCCAGAGTCTTGATATTGTTAACCGAGGGTCATGTGGGTGATACTTGGGTGATACATGGGTCACATGGTAATTTACAATGTACAAGTCAATTTCACACCATTAACTCATAGGGCTTTCACTGTGACCTAAACAGGAAATGTACTGCTCTCTGTGCTTTGTTGCTTAGTTACAGATGCTCACAGAGCTTAGGTAATTCATTCAGGTAAACCCATGCCATACATGGTACGGTGAGTGATAGCCCAGTGACACCTCACTTCAGACCTGGTGTTTGTCTTCCACATAGCTCTGTCCTTAAGCCAAAAACTTGGGCCAATCACATCTCTGCTCCACATTTTAAGAATAGGATTTAAAAACTAATAATTAAAGGAAAGTCTGACATGAACAAAGGTAATAAATAACTAAAGTTTCTCTTCCTCACTCAACCTAATCAAAATTGTAGAAATGCTGGCTGTGAGAGCTACAAGGAAACCAAGCACATGGGTACAAAAATTTGTAGGATCTGCAGTTCCAAGTGCTGTGACTCAGAGCCCAGGGGCAGGGAGTGACAAGACTCAGCTCTTGTTAGTGCTGTAAGGCTACAGACACATGAATCTATTCACCCAACTATTAGACAGTACATGTGTAATTGTTATCATTTGAGAGGCTAAAAGTATTTATGACATAAAAAGGATTATAAAGAGATTAAAAAGAGGGCAACTCACAGTTATCAGTGGCTCCCTGGAGTAGAGAAGTAAATTACACAGTCTCTCTCTTCTATTGTTTGAAATTTTACCATAAAAATGCATTACTTTTATAATTTTCTTAAAACACATAAGTCCCCCTCAAAACTGATTTTGTGAACGAGGAGTATGTCCAAACTTGAAAAGGCTGATTGTTACAGCCCAATCTCTGATTCCCAGGACCCAAATTAGTTGACAAGAAAAAGTGGTGCTTTTTCCTCCCCAAGGAACCTTTATGAAATAGTGGTGTTGTCATAAAAATGCCTCCCAGTCTGTGAAGGAACAGGTTAGACCAGGGGTTCACCTGTGGAAGTCATTCTCCATGTGGAAAAGCAAGTCATCTCCAGCATCTGACTATCTGCACTCCAGGCTGAGAGCTGGTGCTAATCCTCTACAACACCCAGTGCCATCGTTATCTCTGACATAGTAAGACTGTGAAGTCAGCACCCATCCCACCCACACTCACCTCCTTCCCCCATTTATGAATATCTCCAATTGCTTTGTCTCAAATCATGAACTTAAGAGGAAAGTTAGATTTTAAAAAGAAGCATCTACATATCTAAAGTCTTAAATCTGCTGATTGATCTCCACTCTTGGCTCAAAGAGTTATCTTTCAGTTATGATGAGTTATCTTTCTTCTACATTTCTGCAGCCCTGTGCTTGAACTCTTCCTATGACTACCATTAGAATCCATCCTAAATTTATCATTTGACTGTCTGCCCATCTACCTGGCCCTACATGAGCTTCTGGAGAGAAAGAACCAAGACTGGTCCCTCTTGATATCTCATCCACTTCACCCTCACCTACACTTGAAACATGATACTTGTCCCTTCCTATAGTATGTGTTCAGAGTTTGCTTACTGAATCTGACAGGTGTGGTGAACCCTAATTCTGAACACACACTGCCAGAACTAACACACCCTTGATCCTTGGTGGATCCGTTATAATTGCATTCAAATGAAGCAGCAGCTAGGAGACATCACGGTGACTTCAGCTCCCAATTGAATTGTCATTGACTTACTTAGCTCCCAATTGATAGTCAACCAAATACAACCCATCCACTGGATTCCTGAACATTTAAGTTTAATAGCTGTTTTTTTTTTCTTTTTTAGCATTTTTCCCTCTAAACATTGAATCTATATCCGGGGAAATTATCTGGTCCCTGGACTGCCTTGAATGCTCCTGAGTCAAGAGTAACTTGAGGTCTTAAATGTCTATTCTGAAGCCCCTCTTTTGCACAGGGACAGTCACTGACTAGCAGGAGATGCCAGTCTATTAAATCTATCATCCCAGCATCCCCTTTCTCTGATGAAGCAAAATTAAACACCTTCTTTACTCATAAATTTGGTAGGTTTTAGACAATGATGAAGAATCTGACATGGGCCACACACAGTGGCTCATACCAGTAATCCCAGCAGTTTTGGAGCCTGAAGCAGGAGGATTGCTTGAGCCCAGGAGTTCACATCTGGGCTCAAAACCATTCTGGGCAGCATAGACCCCACTTTATTTTCTACAGAAAACTTAAAATTTAGCCATGTGTGGAGGCATGCATTTGTGGTCCCAGCTATTCAAGGGGCTGAAGTGGGAGGACCTCTTGAGCCTGACAGCTCAAGCTGCTGTGAGCTGTAATCATGCCACTGCACTCCAGCCTGCCCAACAAAGTGAGACTCTGTCTCTCAAAAAGAAAAAAAAAAATGAAAGAATGAGACACGTTTCACTCAAATTATAGCACCCCATCATAGACCAAGGGCCAGGCGGTCAGCTAACCTTGAATGTAGCCCATTTTCCTCTCTTACCTCACTACCAAAAAGCCAGTCCTATTGCCAGATATTGAATATGTCCAGGGCTGGATTTATTTGGTCCCCAGGAGGGTCTTAGACTCTTCCAGCATTTTAGGAAGAGGAAAAAAGCTCCAAAGTAGCAAAGTATGGACAAGTTAGCCCCCAGCCACATGCCCTGAGACTACTCCCCAGAGGGGGCATTCTTGCCCACGCCAGCCCTATCCGTACTCACAACCCAATCCGACCCACAACCAGAGAAGCCCCTGGAGCCCAGAGAGCACCCGGACAGCCACACATCCAAAGGGAGCTCTGCCTCACCATTGGGTTCCTAATTAACTGAGTGAGTGGGTGTGTTCTGCATGATGAGAGGCATTGGTATGACGCGTCAGGAAACACGTCATGATGTCATCACTGTAACATGACAAGAATTGCAGCCATGGCTGGAACCTTTATAAAGTGACCAAGCACACCTTCCCATCCAGTCTCAGCGTGGGGTGAAGCCTGGCAGCTATGAAGATCCATTATCTGCTGTTTGCTTCACTCTTCCTGTTTTTGGTGCCTGTTCCAGTAAGATGGGCTGGGAAATCTAAGGATTGAGCTAATTGAGAATATATAATTCAGAGTCAGTATTTCTCCATCCTTCAGAGTGCTTTAGACCAAGCAGGTTTGTTGTATGGGAACTAGGCATCACTATTTTTTTTTTTTTTTCAGACAAGAGTCATTGAGTCCAGGCGCGGTGGCTCACGCCTGTAATTCCAACACTTTGGGAGGCTGAGGTGGGTGGAATACGAGGTCAAGAGTTCAAGACCAGGCTGGCCAAGATGGTGAAACCCTGTCTTTACTGAAAATACAAAAATTAGCTGGGCACGGTGGTGGGCATCTGTAATCCCAGCTACTCAGGAGGCTGAGGCAGAGAATTGCTTGAACCTGGCAGGCGGAGGTTGCAATAAGCCGACATCACACCACTGCACTCTAGCCTGGGCGACAGGGTGGGAGTCCATCTCAAAAAAAAAAAAAAAGAATCATTAAGAAACTAAATATCTCCCCAAAGCTATCTATCTCTTTCCCCACCTCTTCAAGGAAAGATTGTTATACCTGCTGATGAGACATGAATCAGACATAAAATTTTAATACAGCAGGGAAGATTGATTTACTCTGAGAATAGAAGCACAGGCTCCTGTTTTACTAAGTGCAGTGGTTGGAGGTGGAGTGTTTGGGCTGCCTCTGAGGACACCACAGCCTCAGCAACCCCACTGTTCCTGCGGCAGTCACAGGGTCACGCTACTTCCCCTGTGCCACTGTGGGTCCACAGCTGAGCTGCAGCCTTAGAAACATTGTCTATGGGTTTTTTAGTCATACCTTTATTTTCCTCCTGATTTTATAGAAAAAGGAAAAGGAAACAAAAGAATACAAGAAAAGCAACAGATGAGTTATTTGAGGAATTCCAGAAGCCTTGTACATGTACCAAAAGCCTTCCTAAAACTTTTCCATGTGTGCTATTTTGTCATTTCAGGTCACGGAGGACTCATGAACACATTACAGAAATATTATTGCAGAGTCAGAGGCGGCTGGTGTGCTGTGCTCAGCTGCCTTCCAAAGGAGGAACAGATTGGCAAGTACTCGATGTGTGGCTGAAAATGCTGCTGAAGAAAGAAATAAAAACCCTGAAACATGATGAGATTGTTGTAAAGTGTGGAAATGCCTTCTTAAAAGTTTATAAAAGTAAAATCAAATTAAATTTTTTTTTCAAAAAAAACTAGAAGCTTGATTTTTTTTTTAATCTGGTTATTTTGGTAGTTGTTTCCAAACAGCCAACTTAGAAAGTCTTAAGGACTCACCTTTCATTCAAAGAAAGTAGAATCTCTGGAGAAATCTATAAGGGAGCCTGACCATATTATCTAAGGGTTACCAGGTTCTATTTCTCCTTTGTGAACGTTATGCCCCAGTGAAGTTGGACTCTTCACTCTCTTGAAATATGCCCTTTGCTTTCATGTCACCCAAGCCTTGGGCCTTTTCAGTCCCTCTACCCCAAATGGCATCTCTCCACCAAATATATCTCTAAGGTTTTCATGCATCCCTCAGGGGTTATCCCAGTTCCTTCCAAAAACTTTGTCTTCAGAGAAATAAGGAAACTGGCTCTACCTCAGATATTCACTTTGCTTTCTCTCACCCATGCCTCTGCTCTGGTTGACCTTATGTCTGCCTCACTCCTCTAACTTCATCTTTAAACTTTAACCTGTCCTTCAGGGTTGGTCTCACATTCTATTTCCATCTTAAAAACACAGGTGATTTCCCAAATGCTTACAGTCTTTCCTCTGATTCACCACAGTGTTCTGACTTGAGTCCTCCATCTACAGCCCTTGCTTGGTTTTTACATCGTGTACAGTGACATATTGCCAATCTCCATATTAGATTTTGTGAGCCTTAAAAGCAAGGAGTTTGTCTTAATTCTTCCTGGACTGCTTGTAAAGTGCCCTGAGCAGGAAGGCTGCTCAACAAGTATTTATTGAATTGAAGTACATTAAAATGATTTGATTGAAGTATCTTTAATCATTCAAATGATTTGGAGGTACTGCAGTTTAACTATCTAGTACTCTCTCAACGTTGATGTGGAAGGATTCCAGCAGATGGAGTGCGTGGTCCTTCAAACCTGACACCAGACCCCAGTCGTGGCGCTATGTATGGAGAAAAGACAATACAACAAGGCTGTTAGGAAGAAAGGCTCAAGGACCCAAAAAGATGAGACTGCTCCTCACTTTCCATCCAAAATGGATTCACTGCTATGGGAATCTCTTTCTGACAGTAGACAAAAGGGAACCTGTCAAGAGGTATGACAGCTGTGTTCAGACATTGGATAATAAGCAGTGCAACAGACCAATGAAGTAAGACTTTTGATTGCCCCCAGCTCACTACAGCAGCAGGGTCCAGACCACAGCACACAGAGGAAGACTCAAACGTAGTCCAGCAATCCTGAGGCATTGAAGAGACTGAAATCAAACTTCCCGAAGCACAAGACACTCCCACTTCCAGGGCAGAATAGCAGAGAGAGGGTACCTAGAAGGAAGCAAGGCCCTCAAGTGTTGGCAGTAGGGGCAGGGACACATGGTAAATCTTCAGTCCTGGGCTGTGTTTTCATGTGAGCACCCTTGTGGTAAGACTTCACAAGGCCAGAGGCAAACAAAAACACCCAAAAGGGATTGGATAACAATTTGAGGAGCACTAAAGTCTGGAAATGTTTTCATTCCCACCAGCAAAGTGCAGAGACTGCAGAGTCCTTGGGCAACTAACACATTAGTAGTGGTGCTATTTGACTCTAGATTAAATTGTTCTGCAACTACTCTAACAAATTTTTTTCTAAACCATTCTTGAAAGGACCAGACTGATCTATAAGAAATTTAAATGTGGGATAGAATAAAGGCTAACATTCTTCAAGGAAAAACAACGAAATCTATCACTCAACAATTTGTCCTTTATAACTCACCGAATCCAGTAAAAAATTAGCTGCTATGCAGGAAAATATGGTCATAACCAAGAGAAAAATCATTCAGTAAAAACAGATCCAAAAATGACAAGGACACTAGGATCAGCAAAAAAAGATATAAATGAGCTATTATAAATGTTATAAATGTGTCCAAGGTTGAAGAGAAAAACTGTTCATGATGAGTGAGAGATATAAAGAAACAAATGGAATTTCCAGAGATTAAAAATAAACATCTGAGTAAAAGATACTATGAATTGGATTGTGGCATATATTCCAAAATAAAGATCAGTAAACCCGAGTTTGTATTACTACAAATGAGTGAAGAAATAACGCAAAGAGAGGAGAAAAAGGCTAGAAAATAATAAGCAGCGACCTGTGCAGAAACAGCAATCAATCTAGCAACTATGTGTGTTTAGACAGCCAGGCGCGGTGGCTCAAGCCTGTAATCCCAGCACTTTGAGAGGCTGAGGAGGGTGGATCACAAGGTCAGGAGTTCAAGACCAGCCTGGCCAATATGGTGAAACCCCATCTCTACTAAAAATACAAAAATTAGCTGGGTGTGTGGCATGCACCTGTAATCCCAGCTACTCTGGAGGCTGAAGCAGGAGAATCTATTAAACCAGGGAGGCAGAGGTTGCAGTGAGCCGAGATCACGCCACTGCACTCCAGCCTGGGCGACAGAACAAGACTCTGTCTCGAATAAAAAAAAAAAAGTTTTGGGAGAGAGGATAGAGCTAAGGAAGGAATGGCCTATTGTTTTCCAAATTTGGTGAGTCTATAAACACACAAATTTACCACACAAAGACATTCAAGCTGAACAAACATGAAGAAAACCACATAAAACATATCATAATCAAATTATTCTAAATCAGTAATAAAAAGAAAATTTTAAAAGCAGTCTCAGATCGGGCACAGTGGCTTATGCCTGTAATCCCAGCATTTTGGGAGGCCAAGGCGAGCGGATCACCTGAGGTCAGGAGTTTGAGACCAGCCTGGCTAACATGGTGAAACCCTGTCTCTACTAAGAAATAATACAAAAATTAGTCAGGCATGGTGGCACGCACCTATAATCCTAGCTACTCAAGAGGCTGAGGCAGGAGAATCTCTTGAACCCAGGAGGTGGAGATGGCAGTGAGCCAAGATCACCCTATTGCATTCCAGCCTGAGCAACAGAGAGAGACTCCGTCTCAAAAACAAAAATAAAACTAAAAAGCAGCCTAAAAGGAGACATACGACTTACAGAAGAACAAACCATAAGTGATATCTTCAACTGCCGAAAGAAAAAAAAGTTATCTTAGAAATCCGTCCCAGCAAAAGTATATTTCTAAAAAAAGGGTAAACATATAATCAAATAATAAGTAAAGGCATTTTCCAGTAACAACAATAAAAGCTAGGAGAATTCTTCATCACCAAGTTCGTACTATAAAATGCAAAAATGATTTTTTTGGCAGAAAGGGAAGATGTCAGTTAGAAATGTAATTCCACATGATGAAAAGAAAGTGCTGTGAACATTCTAGAAGCTCCTTAGAGAGATTGACAGTTAAGTAAAAAACAAGACCCAACTACATGGTGTCTATAAAAACCCACTTTATATATAAACTGTAAGATCAAACTTAGAGTAAAAATAAAAGGATGGAAAGAGACATAGTATGAAAACATTACTATAAAGAAAATAGGATTGGCTATATTGGCTCATTGACATAAATTAGGGTAGACTTTAGAGCAAGGGGTATTATCAGTAAAACGGAGAGATATTTTTCCTAGTGATAAAGTGGTTACATCACCAAGAACAGACATTAATTTTAAATCAGTGTGTACCTAATAACAGAATTTTGAAATTCTTAAAGAAAAATCAATAGACATTAAAGAAATAGACAAATTAAGATTACAATTAGACAAATCAACACTTCTCTTCCTATAATAGATTTTTTTAAAGCAGACAAAATATTAGTAAAGGTAGAGACAACTTGAACAACACTATCATCCAGCACAACCTATTTGAGATTTATACAACATTCTATCAAATAACAGCAGAATGCATTAAAATATTACCCAATAGAGCTCATACTGACCTATGAAACGTCTCAAAAATCAACATAGTTTAAAATTAAACAAAAGACAGTGTCTATCTACAGTGGAATTTACAAAGCTATCAATACAGAAAGTCATCTGGAAAAATCTCCATATATTGGGACATCAATGAACATGTTTCTAAATGGTCAAAGGAGAAATCACAAGATACGTTAGAAAATATGTTGAACTGATAGAAAATGAAACCATAACATACCCAAATTTGCGGAAGTACCACTAAAGTGGCTCTTGGAGACAAATTTATAATTAAATGCTATTATGATAGAAAGCAGAAAAGCTCACAAATAGACAATTTAAGGTTCCACTGTAAGAAACGGTAAGGGAAAAGGGAACAAACTTAACCCAAAGTAAATAAGAAAAAGAAAAAAAAAGAGAAAAAGAAAAAGTGAATAAAAAGAAACTGAACACAAAAAAGCATTAAAAATAAATAAATAAAAGCTGATTCCTTGAGAGGATCCATACAATTGTGAGAACTCTCAATAGGTTCATTAAGGGGCAAAGAAATGACAAGAAGTCTCAGGTGCACACCTAGGCTTCAGGTAGGCAGGAACTGAGATTAGATCTGCGTTTTAGGGTCATATAGACGAGCCGCCACGAGGTGGCAGTAACTGCAAGCTCATTCCCTCACCTCCTGCAAGGCCAGGCCAGGCTCTCAACTCACCACTCAGCTCAGAAGATGGGTGAGAATGACAGTAGCTCCATGGACTCTGGCCTTAGACAGAGCATTACTCTAGCTTTGGGGTTGTAGGAAGAGGAAGAGGGGAGGTTATCAGGACACCATTTGGCGGTGGTTAGGAACATGGGCTTTGAAGAGAGAGGGATTTTATTTCAAATTGCATCGCTGTCACTTAGTAGCCAGGTGACCTTGAACATGTCCTCTAACCTTTCTTGGCCCCAGGACCTGCCTCTGTAAGCTTGGGTAATACCCCCCTGGCAGGTTTGTTTCTGGGGATTAAATGAGATAACTTTGTATAAAAAGGGCCACGGCAGGGCTGGCTGCAAAATTCCCAAGGCTCAGTGCAAAATGGAAATGCAGGGCGCCTTGTTCAAAGAGCAGCAGAAGAAAGTGTCATGAAAGGCAGGAGGATATTCAGCTTTCTCAAGCCAATATTTTCCATTATTTTAAAAATGTAATAGAGATAGTAGTTGTACAGGAGTAATGACAGAGTCATACAAATCTCCCCACAAAGTGAGTGTCATGATTATAATAAATAATAATGTCTTACTAATGGGATATGTGGGTGAATCACACAATTTTTCTGGCCCACTGGTCTGTCAATTAATTTGTTTGATCATCAAACTTTATACCTGCTGCAACTTCATTTTTTCTTTTGAGAAGACTCTGCTGAAGCAAATGTTTCTGGAATATTTTCTAAGCTGTGACAATATAGGATGAATTATTTTGACATACGAACAAATTTTAGTATATCTGGAGCTAGTGATTCTTTTACAATTTTTGGTTTGTTTCTTTGTTTTTGTTTGTTTGTTTGAGATGGAATCTCCCTCTATCTCCCAGGCTGCAGTGCAGTGGCTCAATCTTGGCTTACTGCAACCTCTGCCTCCCAGGCTCAAGCGATTCTCCTGCCTCAGCCTCCTGACTAGCTGGAATCACAGGCATGTGCCACCACACCCGGCTAATTTTTGTATTTTAGTAGAGACGGGGTTTTGCCATGTTGTCCATGCTGGTCTCGAACTCCTGAACTCACGTGATTTGCCCTCCTCGGCCTCCCAAAGTGCTGGGATTGCAGGGGTGAGCCACCATAAAATGGATTCTTTTAAAATGGTTTAAACAAACCATTTTCATATAAGTTTGAACTGAATTTTAAATGTGAACTTATCCAATGGAATTTTGACGCCTCTTCATATAATTCCTGTAATTTGCAGAGGCCTACGCCAGACCCAAAGTGGCATCATAATTTGTAGTTTATTGAAAATGCCTGCTTATGCATTCCATTTCTGTATCTTTAATAACAAGAAGAAAAACTATTTAAAAATTGCCCTCCTTGTTAAGTTTTGATTCATCTGAAAGTTTATATAAAAGTAGCACTCTTCTCTGTTGAACATGATTATCTTTATACATTTAATTTCCATTTTTGAGGCCATGATAACTCCTTGAAGAATTCTAAACTCTCTGAGGAACTTTAACTCCCTGGCCTACTTTATTGCAATGTCCGTATGCACATTTTATCTTGCAATAATTTACTGATAGTTTGCTGCCTGAGCATCTACGGTTCCCGTCCCAGTGCTCAGGCAAGGAGGTTAATATTTGTGCAGAAGCTCCAAGAGTGACTTTGGGGATGAACAGGCCCAGAGGTGTCGGTGCCACCCCAACACAGAGACCCTCTTTTGACCCCAGGGCTGAGAACACTGCAGCTGCTGCCCCTGCCACCTCCCGTCCCAGCCCCCAGGTGTCTGGGCTGCTCCAGGGATGTGCGTGCTAAGGGCAGCTAGACCAGCTATCTCCAGTCATGTGCCCGTGGTGCCTCAAGGCCTGTTCCTGTCCACCTTGTGTCCCAGTGTATCCATTCTGCCCGTGCACAGGCTCCACTGTCTCACAGGACTGCACTTACAAAACATAGGTTCAAATAAAAAATTATTCAGAATGTCGATAGGATGGCTTTCTTACACCAGGCCCCAGCCCTCTGAAAGCAGGTCCCTATGGGACTGCTCTGCCCTGGCGCCCAAGAAGCTGGCCATTCCACAGAAATAAAAATGAATACAACTGCTTCTGTTACTTAACACTGAGGACTTAGTGCTGAGAAACTTTGTTTTCTAAAATCACAAATAGGAGAGACTTTGCTTTCTGGGAGCCTATCTACAGGAATGAGGCTTCCCACTCTCGCCTGGGGAGCTGAACCATTTTGCCACAAAGAAACAGCCTGAAAGTTCCTCCTCAGTTACAGGAAAGAGGTTTGGGGACACAGCATGGGTCTCACATTCCATTAAAAACAGGCCGTGAGTCTCTCAGTCAGGCTTGATGGTTCCCCTTTTACATGGCTTTGTTTTGAGCTCATAAAAATGAATTAAATTAGATTTTACCTAAGCTTGGCATGCCCTCAAATCCTATAATAGCTACGTTTTGAGTTTTTGGGAAGAACCTCATGTCTGTGCTGGTGGATGGTCTTCCTTGCTGAAGCAAGATCGTATCTGTACCTTTGAAAGACAGAAGTGATACTCTGGTGGACTTTATCAGACAAACTTTATGACCAGGACAAACATGGCTGTGAAGAAAGAGGTCACACTGGGCTGTGCCAGGAAAAAAGAAGCAGCTGCAACCATAGGGATCTTCATGGAAAGAGTCAGCCCAGCTATCCTTGAGCAACCAGGCCCATGTTACCTAAGCCTTGGTGGCTTCTTCCCCAGGGACACAGAGGTGCTGCATTTCACAGTGACTTTGCTATTTCAGATCAATTTCACCTCCTTCTCTAACAAGGCCTCACAAATGTACTGAGAGCTAGAGAGGACAAGTATAAAACCACAATGCTATCGGTGGTTCCTGGGATTGGAACAGGTGTGTAGGAAAAATTCCCTCTCTTCTATGGGTGACTTTTTAAATGTGAGTGTATTACTTTTATAATAATCATGTTAAGAAGGTCTCAATCAGGAGTGACGCCACACATGAAAAAGATGGGAACCACTCTCTTAACTCAAACTCTTATTTACATGTAAGAGTCATGTAGTAACTCCAGTAAGACCCCTTGCCATGTACCTTGGCATTTCCTTAAGTATATTTACTCAACAAAGAAAGAGGCGTGATAACCTAATTCGATGTGTGAATCTGGATTGAACATGTACCCAGAAAACTCAACAGCCACGAAGCTATCCTTGGAACAATTTCAGTGTCCATGGACACACTTTAGTTTTGCAATAATTTACTGACACTTTGCTTCCTGAGCACCTATGGCTCCTGTCCATTCAGGCCAGGGAGTTATTCTTGTTAATTTGTGTAAATGGTACCGTGATTGGTGTGAGAATTCTCCTTCATTTGTAAGAGACCCATGCTGAGATAAGTAGGTGAAGCGTCACGATGTCTGCCTCTTTCTAGAGGTGACAGAGACATATGTATTTTGAAAACATGATTATTAATTTAGACAAAGCACATAAAGGCTTTATTTCACATTCCGTTTCTTTGTATGTGTTCTTCACCAGGAGGAAATCACCTCAGTGTCAGGAATGAATGAGTCTGCCCCTCAAATCCAGCTTGCTCAACACACAGGGAAACAAAGTCCTGACAAAGGGAATGACTCTCTGGCGACTGAGCTGCAGCCCTGAGTGTATGTTCGTTTAGCAGTTCTGATGGCACCTGACCTAGCCCTCTCTTTGCATACCCCATCAGACACTCCCTTTTATGAAAAAAATCATTGAGGATTTGGCCATGCAATGTCCTCACCAGCTTCCTTTAAATCCACTTCTGGCCTGCCAAGAACAAGAGTTCTTCATAACCTGGCATTTTAAATGAAGACGTCAGGCAGGTCACGAGGAAAGTCTCATTGTCCCCATTGCTCTGTCACTGCTGCATCTCCGAGACATCACAGACGTGGACACGAGGCCTGCTTGTCTCTCAAACTGCCCTTAGATCCAAAGAGGGAGGAACCAGGATAAAGGGCTCTTATTTTCCTGAGAAAAGCCTGGCCCCTGAGCACCTGGCTTGGGGCTCTATTCATTGTTTATGACAGCCAATGACTTCTCTGGGTTACAGAGGAAGGACAGGGTCCTGAGAGACCCATCACTGACAGGGAGACCACTTGGAGGCTTTGCAGCCCCAGTCCGTGCTTCTCCACCAAACCCCAACAGCAGTGAGCTCCCTTTGCGCTGACATCTGTGGAAAGCAGGGAAAGCCCTGGCTCGCAAAGCCCTGAAGTCCTATGGAGCTGACGTTCCCTGAGTGACGGTGTGAGCTGAAGGAACTCAAGTATGGGCCGTAGGCCACATCCTGGCCTGGGCCTGGGTGGACACTTAGGGGACACATGTAGTCACAATCCCACCCTCCCATTCTCCTTCTCAGAGGAAGGAAGCGGGCACCCATCTGCCTCATCTCTGTCCCGTGGGGAAGATGGGGAGTTTCGGAGGATCTTTTGTGTAAATTTCACCAGCTCAGATCTACTGCAGGGATGGGGCCCACCATGCTCCTGGTGCTGCCAGAAGCCCTGAGCCCCTCCAGGGTTCCTGGGTTTGAGCCAGCCCTGTATCATCCCCAGGAGCTGAATATCCCAGCAATGGATAGAATTAGATGGAAAGAGCTCTCAATTTGGCCTGAGACTGTCCCCAGATACTCAGGAAAAACAAGATGTCCCACACAGTGGGTGGCAGGTGAGTGGCAGGTTATAGGCCCTGAGTTTGAGTTTGTTTCCCTGTGAGACAGGCCCAGCCCCTCACCCCGTTTATACACTGGATTTTAAATGACGCAAGATAAGAGGAATTTTCTGGTCCCAAGAACAGGAGGAAGGGATTTTCTGGGGTTTCCTGAGTCAAGATTTGCATAAGATCTCCTGCATGTGCATTGCTCTTTGAGGACCATTCTCTGACTCACCAGGTAAGTGGTTGAATTCTAATCTCTGTAATGAGCCTTGCAGCCAATACCAGTTCTGAACTCTACCCGGTGACCAGGGGCCAGGACCTTTATAAGGTAGAAGGCTTGATGTCCTCCCCAGACTCAGCTCCTGGTGAAGCTCCCAGCCATCAGCCATGAGGGTCCTGTATCTCCTCTTTTCATTCCCCTTCATATTCCTGATGCCTCTTCCAGGTGAGATGGGCCAGGGAAATAGGAGGGTTGGAAAAACGAAAGAATGGGGTAGAGGCTGTCCATATCCTCTCTAATTTCCCCTAACCTTCCCTCTCTTTCTCTCTCCTTCCCTCCTCTATCTCTATCTCTCTCCTGCCTCTCTCTCACTCCTCTACCTCTCCTGCCTCTCTCTCTCTCCTGCCTCTGTCTCTCTCCCTCCATCTTTCTCTCTCCTGCCCCTCGCTCTCTCTCTCCTGCCCCTCTCTCCTGCCTGCCTTTCTCTCCCTCCTCTGTCTCTCTCCTACCTTTCTCTCTCTCTCTCCTGTCCCTCACTCTTTCTCTATTTCTCTTTCTCCTGCCTCTCTCTCTCTCTTCTCTCTCTCCTACCTCTCTCCCTCATGACTCTCTCTCCTATATCTCTCTCTCCTGCCTCTCTCTCCCTCCTCTATCTCTCTCCTGCCTCTCTCTCTCTGCCTTGACCCTTGCTCTCCCTCTCTCGCTCCTGTCCCCTCTCTATCTCTCTCTCCTGCCTCTCTCTCTCTCCCCACTCTCTCCTGCCTCTTTCTCTGTTTCCCTCTCTCTGTTTTCACAATCTCTCTCTCTCCCTCTCTCCCCCAGAGCTGGTCTTTCTTTCTTTTTCTCTTTCTTCTACGCACACTTTTAGACTGAGTAGACCATGTATCTTACTTAATTTAACCAAGCATTGGTTCAATATAGAAGGAGTTTGAGAACCCAGTGGACACCCCACTCTCTCTTTTAGGCCAATATGAAGGGGCCCAGTAGCTTGTAAACCTCATCTCCTCACTGCTTTCCACTCTGTGACTGCTAAGACTATGGTTGAAACCTGTTAGGTGACTTTTTAAAAATAAAAGTCAGAAATGTTATTTTATTCAAAGAAAGAAGTACAGAATGTCACTTTCTAAATTTTTATATTTAAGGGGTAGATATTGCAACCTAGAGGATACCAGAAAATCATAAGCCCCAGCCTATACTGTGGGAACTACTGCTGCAGACACTCTGCCCCTAGGACTTTTCCTGTCAGAGGCCCTGAGAACAGTCCCTGCCACGAGGCCACTGCAGGTTCACAGGACAGGGACGGCCCATGGAAAGCAACTTTTAAACCTGGATGCCTAACCTTCATTTTCTCCTTGATATTATGGAAAAAAACAAAGCAAGAAAGGATAAAAGAGGGAGAGTGGAAGGGAAGGATGCAGAGAGAGGGAAAAAGAAAATCTGAGACTGAAACCTAAAGTAACTGATGAGATAGATGCTATATTGTAAAAGCCTCATTTTATCAATTTTGTTTAAGAATCCTGGGTTACAAGGGAACCATGGGGCTCTGAGAGGCACCAGAGTCCTTGATATTTTCCAGCACGTAGGAGAGTACCAGGAAAAAAGGAAGGAAGGAAGGAAGGAAGGAAGGAAGGAAGGAAGGAAGGAAGGAAGGGAGGGAGGGAGGGAGGGAGGAAGGAATGGAGGGAGGGAAGATGGAAGGAGGGAGGGAGGAAAGAACAAAAAAAGAAGGGTAACGTTAGGACGCGGACTTAGATGTAAGAAACAAGCCATTTCAAAAGCTTATTACTACAGTTAATTGTGGTTTTCCATTGTAAGTTGCTCCGTGTTAAGTTCACATTAGACAGTTCCAGCCCAGTGAGTTTCATGATTTTATTCCATCTCAGTTCAAATACTTAACAGACTAAATGATTTGGAAAGCAAAAGTTACTGGCCTATGTGTTAAAATGGAGGTAGAGTGCCTTTTAGGCTATCTACTTGCGGTGGAGCTTCAATTCATGAGGGATCCTTGAGAAGCTCCTACCAGACCCCACCTGGAGGCCCCGGTTACTCAGGAGAGATCAGGGTCTTTCACATTCAGGTTTTACAAAAATAAGCATCCCCCAAACCACAGCAGTGCCAGTTTCCATGTCAGAAACTTAGATCCAAATGATGAACTCACATCTCATTATCACGATGGAAAAGCCCAGGCTTGGGAAAGAAGCCCGCTGCGGATTTACTCAAGGCGATAATGACACAGGGTTTGTGTCTTTCCAACATGGGTTTTGAGTTCTAACACGCTGTTTGCTCTTTTTGTGTGTTTTTGGTGATATAAGGAATCCTGTTACCTGCATTAGGAGTGGTGCCATATGTCATCCAGTCTTTTGCCCTAGAAGGTATAAATAAATCAGCACCTGTGGTCTCCCTGGAACAAAATGCTGCAAAAAGACATGAGGAGGCCAAGAAGCTGCTGTGGCTGATGTGGATTCAGAAAGGGCTCCCTCAGCAGAGACATGCAACATGTAAACCAAATTAAACTACGGTGTTCAAAGACACAGAATCTAGATTCTAGGAATTGTGGCCATTTCGTGGTGTTGGTTTGGGCAGGCCAATCTGACATCCTGGGAATGTCCTCTGCTCTTCAGATCAGTGCAGTGATCAGGGACACCACAGTGGGGCTTGGAGTGCTTTCCAGGGTCACAGGCATCTGTTCCAGTTGTGTCCCTTGACCTTCCCCAGTTATTCCTGGCATTTTCCTAGAATGGGTGCTTTGTTCCTCCTGAATCCTCTCCTTGCATGCCCTCAACTGCTCCACACCTTCCGTAAAAAAAGCCAGCCCAACTCAAAGACAACTTCCCTCATGGAATCATAGTGGATCTGCCAAAGGAGGGGATGCCCAGTCCTGTTCTTAGCAAGGGCTTCCTTCTTCTGGTTAAGGTTTCTTATGCAATTATGTCTCCTACAGAGGTGTATGAATTTTTAATCCTTCATTTAGCTATGAGATTTCTACTAGTGTGGACTTTGTCTTATTCACTCATGTGCTGGCCATTCCTAAACTATTTTATAAATTGGATGTCAAAATGGAGTTGTACCAGGGTTTCCTTACATACTCGCTTCTTCTGGTTAAAGTTCTTATGCAATTATGCCTCCTACAGAGGTGCATGAATTTTTAATTCTTCAGTTAGCTGTGAGATTTATTTCTTTTTCTTTTTTTTTTTTTTTGAGATGGAGTGTCCCTCTGTCACCCAGACTGGACTGCAGTGACACAATCTTGGCTCACTGCAACCTAGGCCTCCTAGATTCAAGCAATTTTCCTGCCTCAGACTCCTGAGTAGCTGGGACTACAGGCGCATGCCAGCACACCCAGCTAATATTTGTATTTTTAGTAGAGATGGGGTTTCACCATGTTGGCCAGGATGGTCTCGATCTCCTGGCCTTGTGATCTTCCCGCCTCAGCCTTCCAAAGTGCTGGGATTACACGTGTGAGCCACCGTGCCCGGCCGAGATTTTTACTAGTTGGACTTTGTCTTATTCATTTATGTGCTGGTCATTCATAATCTATTTCATGAATTGGATGGCAAAATGCAGTTGTACAAGGGTTTCCTTACATACAAACATAATAGGATCCAAGTAAATGCTGTTAAAAACAAGTCTCTTTGAGGGCACAATTAAATGAGAACAATATAGCATGGGACACAAGCAGAGGGGAGCAAACCTCAAGAAGAAAGATGGACTGACTCTAACGGGAAGCATCAAGAGAGCTCCCTGGCCCTGCTCTCTCTCCTTGGGAGAGTTTGGTCCTTAAATCATGAACTCTGCGGGTGTATCCTACATGCATAAGAAGCTCTCTATTTCTTCACATTAACTCTGCACTATAATTTCACATTAACTCTGCATTATAGCTAAATCTTATTAAATGTGATATCTCCTTCCTCTGGGAAAATGTGCTTCAGTTCCAAAATGATCCATTGTCTTTCATAGTCTCAAGATTGAAAAAGGTAATCAGACCTTGTTAGAGTAAAAGCATTTTATTATTATTATTATACTTTAAGTTTTAGGGTACATGTGCACAATGTGCAGGTTTGTTACATATGTATCCCTGTGCCATGTTGGTGTGCTGCACACATTAACTCATCATTTAGCATTAGGTATATCTCCTAATGCTGTCCCTCACCCCTCCACCCACCCCACAACAGTCCCTGGAGTGTGATGTTCCCCTTCCTGTGTCCATGTGGTCTCATTGTTCAATTCCCATCTATGAGTGAGAACATGGAGTGTTTGGTTTTTGTCCTTGCGATAGTTTACTGAGAATGATGGTTTCCAGTTTCATCCATGTCCCTACAAAGGACATGAACTCGTCATTTTTTATGGCTGCATAGTATTCCATGGTGTATATGTGCCACATTTTCTTAATCCAGTCTATTGTTGTTGGACATCTGGGTTGGTTCCAAGTCTTTGCTATTGTGAATAGTGCCGCAATAAACATACGTGTGCATGTGTCTTTATAGCAGCATGATTTATATTCCTTTGGGTATATACCCAGTAATGGGATGGCTGGGTCAAGTGGTATTTCTAGTTCTAGATCCCTGAGGAATTGCCACACTGACTTCCACAATGGTTGAACTAGTTTACAGTCCCACCAACAGTGTAAGAGTGTTCCTATTTCTCCACATCCTCTCCAGCACCTGTTGTTTCCTGACTTTTTAATGATGGCCATTCTAACTGGTGTGAGATGGTATCTCATTGTGGTTTTGATTTGCATTTCTCTGATGGCCAGTGATGATGAGCATTTCTTCATGTGTTTTTTGGCTGCATAAATGTCTTCTTTTGAGAAGTGTCTGTTCATGTCCTTTGCCCACTTTTTGATGGGGTTGTTTGTTTTTTTCCTGTAAATTTGTTTGAGTTCATTGTAGATTCTGGATATTAGCCCTTTGTCAGATGAGTAGGTTGCAAAAATTTTCTCCCATTCTGTAGGTTGCCTGTTCACTCTGATGGTAGTTTCTTTTGCTGTGCAGAAGCTCTTTAGTTTAATTAGATCCCATTTGTCAATTTTGGCTTTTGTTGCCGTTGCTTTTGGTGTTTTAGACATGAAGTCCTTGCCCACACCTATGTCCTGAATGGTATTGCCTAGGTTTTCTTGTAGGATTTTAATGGTTTTAGGTCTAACATTTAAGACTTTAATCCATCTTGAATTAATTTTTGTATAAGGTGTAAGGAAGGGATCCAGTTTCAGCTTTCTACATATGGCTAGCCAGTTTTCTCAGCACCATTTATTAAATAGGGAATCCTTTCCCCATTGCTTGTTTTTGTCAGGTTTGTCAAACATCAGATAGTTGTAGATATGCGGCATCATTTCTGAGGGTTCTGTTCTGTTCCATTGATCTATGTCTCTGTTGTGGTACCAGTACCATGCTGTTTTGGTTATTACTGTAGCCTTGTAGTATAGTTTGAAGTCAGGTAGTGTGATGCCTCCAGCTTTGTTCTTTTGGCTTAGGATTGACTTGTTGATGCAGGCTCTTTTTTGGTTCCATATGAACTTTAAAGTAGTTTTTTCCAATTCTGTGAAGAAAGTCATGGGTAGCTTGGTGGGGATGGCATTGAATCTATAAATTACCTTGGGCAGTATGGCCATTTTCACGATATTGATTCTTCCAACCCATGAGCATGGAATGTTCTTCCATTTGTTTGTATCCTCTTTTATTTCATTGAGCAGTGGTTTGTAGTTCTCCTTGAAGAGGTCCTTCACATCCCTTGTAAGTTGGATTCCTAGGTATTTTATTCTCTTTGAAGCAATTGTGAATGGGACTTCACTCATGATTTGGCTCTCTGTTTGTCTGTGATTGGTGTACAAGAATGCTTGTGATTTTTTACATTGATTTTGTATCCTGAGACTTTGCTGAAGTTGCTAATCAGCTTAAGGAGATTTTGGGCTGAGACAATGGGGTTTTCTAGATATACAATCATGTCATCTGCAAACAGGGAAAATTAATTTGACTTCCTCTTTTCCTAATTGAATACCCTTTATTTCCTTCTCCTGCCTGATTGCCCTGGCCAGAACTTCCAGCACTATGTTGAATAGGAGTGGTGAGAGAGGGCGTCCCTGTCTTGTGCCAGTTTTCAAAGGGAATGCCCATTCAGTATGATATTGGCTGTGGGTTTGTCATAGATAGCTCTTATTATTTTGAGATACGTCCCATGAATACCTAATTTATTGAGAGTTTTTAGCATGAAGGTTGTTTAATTTTGTCAAAGGCCTTTTCTGCATCTATTGAGATAATCATGTGGTTTTTGTCTTTGGTTCTGTTTATATGCTGGATCTTTCAAAGCATGTAACAGATCAGGCCACTTCCCGGGTCAAAAGCCTCCAATGACTCCCCCTGTCTCTCAGAAGAGTTCAAAGTCCTTCGTGTATTTCTCAAAGCCTTACATGATATGGATGTGTCCCAGGCCCACTCATTCTCTAACCCCTCTCGCCACTCTCCTGTGGCTTCCTCTGCTCCATCCACATGGTCCTCCTCATTGTCCCTCAGCTACGTCAAGCTCAGCCCTCTGGATCTGCCATCCCAGTGCCTGGAATCCTCTTCCCCGATTGCCCCTGTGGTGAGTTCTCAGCTCCTTCAGCTCTGCACTCATGATGCCTTCTCTGACTCAACTAAAGAAGGAGAACCCTATTCCCAAGCAGCATTTTCCTTCCACCTTCCCTGTATTATTGTCCCCAATAACACTTGTCATCACACTGTGCATTTTGCTTGCTGATTTGTATACTGCCTATCTAGACAGACTAGAATAAAATCACAAGGACCTGTGTCTGTTTCCCCACTATAGCCCCAGCACCTGAGCCTATAGCCCTCACACCTGTACTGCAAGCACCTAGAAGGGTCCTGAACTCAGAGACTCAGAGTAGGCATTTCCCTAATGTTGAGTAAATGGATGCCTGCATGCCCACACCCCTGAGCCTCTGCTTATGGGCTCTCTCTGCCTAGGATGACAGCATCCACTTCTCCAATGGTTCTTTTTTTAAAAAAATTAGGTATGTATGTATGTATGTATGTATGTATGTATTTATTTATTTATTTTTGAGACGGACTCTCACCCTGTTGCCCAGGCTGGAGTGTAGTGGTGCGATCTCGGCTCACTGTAAACTCCACCTCCCGGGTTCATGCCATTCTCCTGCCTCAGCCTCCCGAGTAGCTGGGACTACAGGCGCCCGCCACCATGCCTGGCGAATTTTTTGTATTTTTAGTAGAGACGGGGTTTCACCATGTTAGCCAGGATGGTCTCGATCTCCTGACCTCGTGATCAGCCTGCCTCGGCCTCCCAAAGTGCTGGAATTACAGGCGTGAGCCACCCCGCCCAGCCTGGTTCTTCCTTCAAGGTCTAGCTCAGTGTTGCCTGATCTCGGTGACATCAGAGATAAGGCAACACTTTTTACTTTATCTCCATCTGACATCGCTTTTTGTCCATCTCACCCCAGCAGAATTCTACACCTTCTTTTGGGTACTGCCATCATATTTTACATGCACTTCTGTAATAATGCTGACCCTATTAAATTACTGTCCTGTTTTTTTTTAAATGTATATAAGAAGTACATGAATACATTCACAATATTAAACATAGGTAAAGTGAAGACGTCTATTACACTCTAAATCTATCTTTCCTTCCCAGAAGGAATCTTGCCTAGGAATTTACATACATATATAGAAATAAAAATGTAAAGTTTTGTTTTGAGTGTGTATGTGTACTTTTTTATATATACATTTTATATTAGTATTTGCAACTTCTCCATGAAATACTTTGGACAACTGTCCATTTAATTTTATTTAATTTTTATTTTGTGTAGGTACATAGTAGGTGTATATATTTGTGGTGTGCATGAGATGTTTTGAAACAGGCATGCAATGTGTAATAACCACATCAGGGAGAATGGGGTATCCTTTCCCTCAATCATTTATCCTTTGTGTTACAAACAATCCAATTACATTATTTTAATTATGAAATATACAATTAAGTTATTATTGACTAGAGTCACCCTGTCATTGTATAAAATAGTAGGTGTTATTCATTCTGTCTATTTTTTTGTACTCATTAACCATCTCCACCTCCCCTCACCCTTCCACTACCCTTCCCATCCTCTGGTAACCATCCTTCCAGTCTCTATGTACATGAGTTCAATTCAACTCATGGACACTTTATACCTGTATATATTCTCCATTTCAAAAAACTTCAGCATTGAATAACATAGAATTGCATGGTGATTTAGTTAGCTATTCTCCATCTTATAGATATTTAGATGGTTTTCATTATTGCAACAATGCCTCAGTGAATGTTCTTATACTGGTCTCTTAGTGCAGATATATTTTTGTAGACTAGATACCTAAATGGGAAATAGAGGCTCTGAAAAGAGTACAGATTTTAATCTACCAATTTGCCCTCTAAAAAGCCTGCAGAAACAACACTTCCATGAAAACAGAATATTTCCAGTGTTTTTAATGTCTGCATATTTACTGGGAGAAAATGTCTCATTTAAGTTTTATTTTTTATTTCTCTGATTATTACTGAAGTTGAACATGTTTGTGTCTATTTACTGGAAATTAGATTCTCTTCCCCTTTGACTTGTCTGTCCATATTTGGAGGCTCATTTTTCTTTCCTACTGCTGTCAGTATCTTTCTTTCTTTCTTTCTTTTTTTTTGAGACGGAGTTTCACTCTTGTCTCTTGTTGCCCAGGCTGGAGTGCAGTGGCATGATCTCTTCTCACTGCAACGTCTGCTTACTGTGTTCAAGTGATTCTCCTGCTTCAGCCTCCTGAGTAGCTGGGATTACAGCGCATGCCAACATGCCCAGCTAATTTTTTGTATTTTTAGTAGAGATGAGGTTTCATCATATTGGCCAGGGTGGTCTCGAGCTCCTGACCTCAGGTGATCCACCCGCCTCAGCCTCCCAAAGTGCAGGGATTACAGGGGTGAGCCCCCGCCTTCGGCCTGCTGTCAGTATGTTTCTATGACTCTGCTTGTCTTACTTGACTGTGAACACTTGTGGGGTGTTCATCACATTAACCTCAGGTTCTCCCTTCCAAGACACATAGCTGGTGCTTAATGAATGTTTATTCAGTTGCATTATGGAAGTCATAAATATTACCCTTAACATAGTTGTCACTGTCATCTTCATCATCATCACTATTCATTTAAACTTACTGTATGCTAAGCACTGCCTGAAGAGGTATGCATCCACTGTCCCTAATTTTCATATTACCTCACCCAACATGGTCACTATTGATATCTCTGTTTTATAGATAAGCAGGTAGTTTCCAAAGTACACTGAGCACACTCAGCTCTGGGGAGGTGAGCTTATGAAGCTAGTGCTTCTCCTTCACAGCTGTGGTCTTCATCCTGGATACACGTTGGAATCATCTAAACAGGCTAGGCTTGGTGATTCATGCCTATAATCCCACTATTTTGGGAGGCTGAGGTGGGAGCATCACTTGAGATCAGGAGTTTGAGACCAGTCTGGGCAACATAGTGAGACCTCGTCTCTATAAAAGCATTTTTAAAAAATCACCCAGGTGTGGTGGTGCATGCCTGTGGTCCCAGCTGCTCCGGAGGCTGAGGTGGGAGGATTGATTGAGCCCAAGAGTCAAGGCTGCAGTGAGCTATGATCATGCACTGCACTCCAGCTTGGGCAATAGAGTGAGGCTATGTCTTTAAAAATAATAATAATGAT
>NW_026652787.1:0-24056 GCF_009828535.3 Hylobates moloch
CCCCATCCCTCCCATCATCCTTCCCATCATCCTTCCCCATCATCCTTCCCATCATCCTTCCCCATCCTTCCCCATCATCCTTCCCCATCATCCTTCTCCATCATCCTTCCCATCATCCTTCCCCATCATCCTTCCTGTCATCCTTCCCCATCATCCTTCCCAGCATGTGACGCCCTCTCCCGGCACCGCCCGCGTTTTGCTCTCCCAGATGTCACCAGAGGGCGCCTGTGAGCTCTGATTGGGATGCGTCCCTGCCCACAGCTCTCACGTCACCCACGTCCCCACAGTCCACAGGCCGTGCAGGACCCGCCACATCAGCTTCCTCCCGGCTCCTCTTCTCCTCGCTCACGCTGCTCCAGCTGCACCGGCCTCGTCGCTGTTTCTCCTACACACCAGGCAGGTCCTGCCCCAGGGCCTCTGTGCGTGCAGTGCCTGTCATGCTGGAATGCTTCCCCCGCCTCCCGAGCTCGGCTTCTCCTCTGGTCTCTGCTGGAGCGTCACCTTCTCAGTGAGGCTGCCGACCTCCCAGTTCACATCGCAGACGCTCACACCACCAACCACCCTGTGGCTGACCGACCGTCAGTGACGGCCTGAGACCGTCATTACTGCAGTTACTACTGTTACTGCCTGAGATCATCATTACAAGACTGAACGAAGGGACAAATGTAGAAAATGATAACAAGAAACAAAAGAAATATTTATGTATGTATGTATGTATGTATGTATGTATGTATGTATTTTGAGACCGGGTCTTGCTCTGTCTCCCAAGCTGGAGTGCAGTGGCGTGATCTCGGCTCACTGCAACCTCTGCCTCCCGGGTTGAAGCGATTCTCCTGTCTCGCCCTCCCGAGTAGCTGGGACTACAGGCATGTGCCACCACACCCGGCTGATTTTTTGTATTTTTAGTAGAGATGGGGTTTCACCGTGTTAGCCAGGATGGTCTGGAGCTCCTGACCTCGTGATCTGCCCGCCTCGGCCTCCCAAAGTGCTGGGATTACAGGCATGAGCCACCGCGCCCGGCCTTGAAACTTTTAAATAGAAATGAAAACTTAAAAGTAACTATTTTAAAGGAAGGGCAACACGGGGAAGAAGAAGAGAGAAAAAAGAGAGAGGAAGGGGCCAGGCGCGGTGGCTCACACCTATAAACCCGGCACTTTGGGAGGCTGAGGCGGGCAGATCACAAGGTCAGGAGATCGAGACCAGCCTGGCCAACATGGAGAAACCCCGTCTCTACTAAAAATACAAAATGAGCCGGGCGTGGTTGCGCATGCCTGTAATCCCAGCTACGCAAGAGGCTGAGGCAGGAGGATCACTTGAACCTGGGAGACAGAGGTTGCGCCACTGCACTCCAGCCTGGGCAACAAGAGTGAAACTCTGTCTCAAAAAAAAAGAAAAGAAAAAAAGAAGAAAAGAACTCCCTGCTCCTAGAGGGCAAAGGCAGCTTCCTGAGCTTCATACAGCCCTTAGTATTCATTGGGTAACAAGAGCAGGGAGGAGGAGGTAACGATTGAGCAGCTGCTTAATGGATCACAGGTTCATATTGTTACTGACAGGCTTCAATTATGCCTAATCATAAGAAACATTTGTGCCTGGGTGGTGGCAGCCCTCTGCAGCCCTTCTGCGTGGCAGACGCAGTTTGTCAGTTTGCCAACATTCTGCATTTAATGGGACAGTTTGCTGTTTACTCATCTAGTGGTATACGGAGTTGATCAGGCCCTCACTCTTTCAGTCTCCAACACCCGCCTGCGCCCACGTTTCCTCCATAGCACGACGTGCCCTCTGCACTCACGTAAGTTTCACTTATCTGCCCGCCTGTCTCGAAGGGAAAGGGAGGACGAGGAACTTGTGTGTTTTGTCTCCTCCTGTTTTCCCAGCACCTGAGCGGGGCCTGGCCCCAAATAAACACTGGCTGAATTCCTAATGACGGCGAGAATAAGGGTCTCGGGAGCACCGACGGCGTCACCTCCCAGGACACCGAGGCCCGGCAGTGACGTCCCTCGCCTGCAGCCGGCAGCTGGGCGGGTGGACGTGGGACCGGCGCCTGGCTTCTCATCCAGTCCAGCCTCCCTTTTTTTCACTGTGGGGATTTAGTCTCTTCTGTCGAACAGGCAGGATTAAAATCAGGGCTCATTTGCATGTGTGTTGAATTCATTTGCATCTCATTTGCAAGCTCTTTGCTTGGCAGTTGTGACATGCTCTGAGCTGAAGACAGAGTTGATAGAATCTGGTGCGATCAGATCAGAAGGGGACTGGAGGCTGGAGGGGCCCCAGCTGGTTCTGGCGAGGCTGCCGGCCCTCAGCGTCCTCACAGCAACACCGGGTCGGCTTGGCCGGCTTCCCGTCCTGTCTTCCCTGTGTTAGCTTTTGGTTCCACCCCACGTAAAATGGGGAAACGAAGGCAGGTGGGGCCGAGTCCTGGCTGGAACCTGGTTGTAGGGTTCTGACAGCCCAAGTCACAGAGGGGAAACTGAGTCAATTGGGGCCGAGTCCCGGCTGGAACCAAGGTCTCTGGCTGTCTGCCCTTAGTGGCTGTGCGGTGTGGCCTGGACCTGGTGACCCGGATGTGAGGAGGGATGGGGTTGGGGGAAGATCTTCTAGGCCCTCGTCCCCTCTGTCTCTCTAGCCCTGGGAGCCCCTGGGGTCCTGCACTTCGGCTGGTTTTGGTGAAGGAGCAGCTTTGTCCGAGGGAGGTTGGGGTGTTTCCTCCTTTCTCCCTCCTCAGCACCCATCCCTGCTGTGGCTCTGGAGTTTGTGCTGCCTCTGGAAACAAGCAAATGGTGTGTCCAGGGTTGGGCAGTGACAGGGCCTGTGGCTGAGCCTCGTGACTGAGGAAGGGGCCAGCGAGGTTGGTTTGCTGGCAGAGGCATCTCAGGTAGAGAGAGCTCAGGCAGAGCCCGAGGTGGAGACCGTCTTAGGGGCTCGAGGGAGGGAAAGCAGGTCCGGATGGTCAGAGTAGAGCGGCAAAGGGCAAGGAGCAGGACGAGAGAGCAGGGGGAGGTGGGGACGAGGCCGTGCAGGGCCTGTGTGCGGCGTGGTGGCAGGCGCCTGCAGTACCAGCTACTCGGGAGGCTGAAGTAGGAGAATGGCATGAACCCAGGAGGCGGAGCTTGCAGTGAGCCGAGATCGCGCCACTGGACTCCAGCCTGGGCGACAGAGCAAGACTCTGTCTCAAAAATAAATAAGTACATAAATAAAAATAAAGACCAGCTTTTTTTGAGTGGGGAGGAGGCGTTCTTTTTTTCTCTCTCTTTTTTTATTTTGATGTGGAGTCTCACTCTGTCACTCGGGCTGGAGTGCAGTGGTGTGATCTCGGCTCAGGGAAACCTCCACCTCCCGGGTTCAAGCGATTCTCCCGCCTCAGCCTCCTGTGTGGCTGGGATTACAGACATGCACCACTGTGCCCAGCTAATTTTTTAATTTTTAGTAGAGACTAGGTTTCATCATGGTGGCCAGGCCGGTCTCGAACTCCTGATCTCAAGTGAGCCGCCCGCCTCGGCCTCCCAGAGTGCTGGGATTACAGGCGTGAGCCACCGCGCCCGGCCAAGGGATTATTTCCACAGTGTTCAATTCCATGGATTTCTACTGTTATCTTTACGATCTTCCTTATACTTCCTCTTGTTTTCCTAGCTTCTTAGGTGGAAACTTAGGCCCAGGCTGGAGTGCAGTGGCACAGTCTTGGCTCACTGCAGCCTTGACCTCCTTAGGCTCAAGCAATCGTCTCACCTCAGCCTCCTGAGTAGCTGGGATTACAGGCACACACTACCACTCCCAGATGATTTTTGTATTTTTTATAGAGACTGGGTTTCACCATGTTGCCTAGGCTGGTCTTGAACTCCTGAGCTGAAGTAATCTGCTTGCCTTGGCCTCCCAAAGTGCTGGGATTACGGGTGTGAGCCGCTGTGCCCAGCCTTCTTTTCTCATATAAAAATTTAAAGGAACCATTTTCCCTCTAAGCACTTCTTTAGCTGCATCCTACACAGTTTAATATGTTGAATTTTTATGGTCATTTAGTTTGAAAATTTTCTAACTTCCTTTGTGATTACTTCTTTGATGCATGGGTTATTTAGAAGTATGTTGTTTAACTTCTAAATATATTTGGGGGATCCTGGATATCTTATTGTTGGTGTTTCTATTTTAATTCCTTTTTCACCAGATAATATGATCTGTAAGTTTCAAAAGTTTGATATGTAATAAGACTTGTTTTATGATCCTTTATGTAGACTATACCATTTTGGTTAAAAAGTTTTAAAACATTATGCAATACATTAAAATTACATTGCAGGGTGAATTGTATAATTGTATGGTATGTGAATTATATCGATAAAACTGTTAAAAATTACACTGCAGGCTGGGCATGATGCCTCACACCTGCAATCCCAGCACTTTGGGAAGCTGAGGTGTGTGGATCACCTGAGGTCAGGAGTTTGAAACCAGCCTGGCCAACATGGTGAAACCCCGTCTCTACTAAAAATACAAAAAAATTAGCTGGACATGGTGTTATGTGCCTGTAATTAGCTACTAAAAATACAAAAAATTAGCTAGACGTGGTGGTGCATGCCTGTAATCCCAGCTACTCGGGAGGCTGAGGCAGGAGAATTGCTTGAACCCTAGAAGCGGAGGTTGCAGTGAGCCGAGATTGCGCCACTGCACTCCAGCCTGGGCGAGGGAGCAAGACTCCGTCTCAAAAAAAAAAAAAAAAAAAAAAAAAAATTAGCCAGGCGTGGTGAAACCCCATCTCTACTAAAAATACAAAAATTAGCCGGGCATGGTGATGGGTGCCTGTAATCCCAGCAATTCAGGAGGCTGAGGCAGGAGAATCACTTGAACCCAGGAGGTGGAGGTTGCAATGAGTGGAGATTGCACCACTGCACTCTAGCCCTGGGGGACAGGGCGAGACTCTGTCTCAAAAAAAAAAAAAAAAAAAAAAAAAAAAAGAAAGAAATTAGCTATGTGGCCGCATTCTGTTTCTGCTTGTATTCCAAAGATTGTTCTAGTCTACAAGGCTTAGAATTTACCAAGTGCCTGTGCCTTGACATCTACACAGTCCCTGAGGTTTACAGAAAGGACCCACAGTTAAGAGAAGCCCACTGGACAGATGGGGAAACCAAGGCTGGACAGACGGGGAAACTGAGGCTGGACAGATGGGGAAACCGAGGCTGGGCAGACAGGGAAACCGAGGCTGGAGAGATGGGGAAACCGAGGCTGGAGAGACGGGGAAACTGAGGCTGGGCAGACGGGGAAACCGAGGCTGGGCAGACGGGGAAACCGAGGCTGGAAAGATGGGGAAACCGAGGCTGGGCAGATGGGGAAACCGAGGCTGGACAGACGGGGAAACCGAGGCTGGAAAGACGGGGAAACCGAGGCTGGAAAGTTGGGGAAACCGAGGCTGGGCAGACGGGGAAACCGAGGCTGGGCAGACGGGGAAACCAAGCCTGGAGAGACGGAGAAACCGAGGCTGGGCAGACGGGGAAACCGAGGCTGGGCAGACGGGGAAACCGAGGCTGGAGAGACGGGGAAACCGAGGCTGGAAAGATGGGGAAACCCAGGCTGGAAAGATGGGGAAACTGAGGCTGGACAGACGGGGAAAACGAGGCTGGAAAGATGGGGAAACTGAGGCTGGACAGACGGGGAAACCGAGGCTGGAGAGACGGGAAAACCGAGGCTGGAAAGATGGGGAAACCGAGGCTGGAAAGATGGGGAAACTGAGGCTGGACAGACGGGGAAACCGAGGCTGGAGAGACGGGAAAACCGAGGCTGGAAAGATGGGGAAACCGAGGCTGGAAAGATGGGGAAACTGAGGCTGGACAGACGGGGAAAACGAGGCTGGAAAGATGGGGAAACTGAGGCTGGACAGACGGGGAAACCGCAGACGGGGAAACCGAGGCTGGAGAGACGGGGAAACCGAGGCTGGACAGACGGGGAAAACGAGGCTGGAAAGATGGGGAAACTGAGGCTGGACAGACGGGGAAACCGAGGCTGGAAAGATAGGGAAACCGAGGCTGGGCAGGGCAATTTCTTGTCTAAAGTCTTCATCCAAGGAACCTCTCGCTGCCAGCCCTTCCCACCCTCCCTGCCTGCAGGGACCAGAACTCACAGCCTGTTGGGATCACTTCTCCCTGCGTGGGCCCAGCCTGGCAGATCTCAGGGCGGCAAGTCCTGGTGGAGCCTGGGCTCCTGGGGCTGTGTGTGGAGCCCTGCTGGGAGGTGGTCTCCGGGGAGGTCGTGTCAGGAGGTTCCAGGGAGGTTGTGTTGGGAAGCTCCGGGGAGGTCGTGTCAGGAGGTTCCGGGGAGGTCGTGTCAGGAGGTTCCGGGGAGGTCGGGCCGTGCAGGACTGGAAACAGAGTGAGGGCTTTTTTTCTCTGCTGCCCCAGGCCTGCCTCTCCTGCCTCAGTCTCCGCATCTGGATGAAGGGCTTGGACCAGAACCCCTCCAAGCCCCTTCCCTGGACCACTCTGGTGAGTCACATTTCCATTTATTCTTTTTTTTTTTGAGACGAAGTTTTGCTCTTGTTACCCAGGCTGGAGTGCAGTGGCGAAATCTCAGCTCACCACAACCTCTGCTTCCCAGGTTCAAGCGATTCCCCTGCCTCAGCCTCTGGAGCTGAGATCACAGGCATGCGCCACCACACCCGGCTAATTTTGTATTTTTAGTAGAGACGGGGTTTCTCCACGTTGGTCAGGCTGGCCTTCAACTCCCAACCTCAGGTGATCTACCCGCCTCGGCCTCCCAAAGTGCTGGGATTACAAGCATGAGCCACCGCGCCTGGCCATGTCTAATTTTTGTATTTTTAATAGAGATGGGGTTCCACTATGTTGGCCAGGCTGGTCTTGAACTCCTGACCTCAGGTAATCCACCCACCTCAGCCTCCCAAAGTGCTGGGATTACAGGCGTGAGCCCAGCCTAAAGCCTAGAATTTATAAAGTGCTTTGAAATCCCCACGGTCCCTGAAATTTACAAAGGATCCACGGTCAGGGAAGTCCACTGGACAGATGGGAAAACTGAGGCACCACAGGGTGCAGGATGGAAGTCCGGGCATTGCAGGGCCCCCACTCACTGGCAACATCACCCCAGCAGGCTCCTTAATCTCCACGTGCCTCAGTTTCCTCAACTGTCAAAGGGGTGAGAGTCACCTCTTTGAGCTGCCCTGAGAGTGAGTGGGTGCCGCGTTCATTATGATGGGCTGTGGACGGAGCAGAGTTGGGAGGAGGCTGGTGTGGAGAGAGGAGCTGCTTGGAGGCTTTCTGCCCTGGCCTTCTGCTCCATCCCCTGTGGGACTGATGGGGAGGCTGAGGCCCGTGAGGGCCCGTGTTCTGTAAAATATCCCTCAAATCCAGCCTCCTCTCTGCCCACCCCAGCCCCACCCTCACCGCCAAGACCTCCCGGGTCTCCCAGCTTCTGCTCCATGCCCGGGAGCCCTTTGCTTGAAACTCATGACCTCACGTCCATTAACATGGGTATCAGGGTGCCCCGTGGGAGGACAAATCTCTCTTTCTTTAGTGGGAGAAGCTGGCAGGGGCTTTGGGATTGGACAGGGCACGAAGGGAGCACCTCCTGGGCACCGGCCACGTTAAATGTCTTCATCCGAGCATTCCGCAAAGGTTTATTGAGCACCTGCTATGCACCAAGGCCTGTTTTAGCTTCTGTGGACACAGCCGTGCGCAAGACATGATTCCCACCTTGGGAGCCACAGTGGGAGAAGGTCATGGAAAAGACAGAGAATGTACGGGATTGGGGAATGTCAGATGTTATCCAAGGTGTCAAGAAACAAAACAGAAGGGAAAGGGGGCTCACACGCGTGTGCGTGTTTGTACGCACGTGTGCGTGTGTGCCTGTTTGTACGCGCGTGTGGGTGTTTGTACGCGCGTGTGCGTGTGTGCCTGTTTGTACGCGCGTGTGGGTGTGCCTGTTTGTACGCGCGTGTGCGTGTTTGTACGCGCGTGTGGGTGTGCGTGTTTGTACGCGTGTGTGTGTGTCTTTACTCGTGTGTGCTTGTGTGCCTATGTTTGTACACGTTTGTGTGTGTGTGTGTCTGTTTGTACACGCGTGTGCTTGTGTGCGTGTTTGTACACGTGTGTCTGTACACGTGTGTGCTTGTGTGCCTGTTTGTACACGTGTGTGTGTCTGTTTGTACACGTGTGTGCTTGTGTGCCTGTTTGTACACGTGTGTGTGTCTGTACACGTGTGTGCTTGTGTGCCTGTTTGTACACGTGTGTGTGTCTGTTTGTACACGTGTGTGCTTGTGTGCCTATGTTTGTACACGTTGAGGATCGGGGGTTGACCCTTTAAACGGGAATCCAGGGAAGCCTCACGGAGGAGGCAGCATTCTACAGAGACCTGAGGGGAGGAGAGAGCCGTGGAAAGATCCGGAAGAAGGGTATTCCAGGCAGAGGGCACAGCCGTGCAAAGGCCCCGGGGCAGGATCACGCCTGGCGTGTTGGAGGAACAGCGAGGAGGCCCGTGTGGTTGGAGTAGAATGAGGAGGGGGGAAAGGGTGGAGGGAGGGCAGGAAGGGGACAGGGCAGGTCGTGCAGGTTCCCGTGGGCGGCGGGGAGGACTTGGGCTTTGACCCCGAGGCAGGAGCCACGGAGCGCTGTGGGCAGGGAAGGGGTGGGACCTGTGCTGCGGGGCAGGTGCTGGGTAATACACGTTGAGTTGATGAATGTCGCTCTGGCTGCGTGGGGGAATCCAGTCCTCCCAGCGCCCCACAGCACAGGTGCTGCCCCCCGTCCCGAAGTGCTTGTCAAGGCTGGCGAGCGGGTGGGTCTCCAGGGCACCGAGCGGACTCACCGGGGATGGCCTGGCGGTGGCTGAGCTCCAAGCCGGGCAGCCTCATCGTGGCCTGGCAGTAGAGGGCGGGCGGGACAGGGGTCCCCAGGGGCGGCAGCCGCCAGCGCTCTGTCACCCTGAACAGCACGTCCTCGTCCTCCTGGGGCTCCTCTTCCTCCATCTCCGGACCCAGGGCCTGCGCCCCCTCCAGTTCCTGGCCCCCCAGGAGCAGGGAGAAGGAGAGCGCGTTGGGGTCCCCGGGCGTGACCTTGTGGGCCGTACAGGCCACCTCCGGGTCACCAGGCGCCAGGACTGCCGGGGAGACGGTCAGCTGGTCCGGGAAGGCTGTGATGGAGGGTCGGGGGTGAGGGCTGAGCCCAGAGTCAGGGCTGGACGGGATGGAGGGGCCGGAGCCCGGAGGGGGCTTGGAGATGGGGCCAAGGATGCGTGGGGGCTGCTGATGAACAGGCAGTGGGGACGGCCTGTACCCAGGCCCCGTGACCCCACCCTGGGAGGCTGGAATAGACTGGAGAATGGGCCAGGGCCGGCCCTGGGAGGGTTGGGGTGAGTTGGGGGGAGGCGAAGGCTGGGGACCTGGGTTCGGGGAGCTGCGCCTGGACCCGGGACCCGGCCCGCAATCTGGGAGGCTTCCAGGAAGAGGTGGCGTTGGGAAGGAGCCGTGAGTCCAAGGGTCAGAGAGAGGCAGGGCGCGGGGGGACGCCTTACCGTACACAAGGAGCTGCACGGTGTGCTGGAAGGTGCGGCCCCAGCAGGAGCCCACGCACACGCGCGTCCCGGCCGCCGACAGCGAAGCGTTGCGCACGGTGAGGACGCTGCGGCCCGTGTCCGACTGCACCGCGCCCAGGCTGGTGTCCAGGCCCCGCCACTGCACCGCGGCCCCGCGGTCGGAGCAGGTCAGGCGGCAGGTGAGCTGGCGCGACGCGCCCAGGGCCACGGCCACCACCGGCTCCGGGGGCTCCACCTGCAGGGGCTTCACCTGGAGAGACTGGCCTGCGGCGACCGCGGCTCTCGCTCAGCCGCGCGGAGTCCCGGACCCCGCCCCGACCCCTCCCTGCGTCCCGCTCCACCCCGGACCCCCGTCCCGCCTCTGCCCGGTTCCCGGACCCTCCGCTCCACCCCCGGACCCCCGCCCCGCCGCTACCCGGACTCCCAGGCTCGGTCCCTGAACCCCGCCCCGACCGCCGCCTCTGCCCCAGTCCCCCAAACCCCAGCTGCCTGGAGCCAGTTTCGCTGCGGGTCAGAGGGCCGCGCGGAGCCCCCCAACTTCCCCTCTCAGCCCCTGCCTCCTCCGAGCCCCCTCCCCCCTCCTGCGCCCCCTCCACTCTCCTGAGCCCCCTCCCCTCTCCTAAGCCCCCTCCTAACTCACTCCTCTCTCCCGCGCCCCCTCCCATGCTCACCGAGGAGGAGCCCCAGAAGCCCCGCCAGCAGGAGGGCCAGTCCCCAATCCATGCTCAGTCCCCTCTGTCCCGAGGCCGCGGTGAAGCCGCTTAAATAGCGGCGCCCGCTCCTTCCCGCCGCCCCGCGACCCCGCTCCAGCTGCTCCCCGGGGGCTTCCCAAGGGGCTTTCCCGGCCTGACCCCCGACCCTGGAGGCGGCAGAGAGGCAGGGGCTGGGGGCCAAAGATGGGGCGGGGGCCCCAGGGCCACTCAGGACGGGCGGGCAGGAAGGTCTGGGTCTGTTCCAGGCCTCGTTTTCTGGGACGGGAAGATCGCAGACGGAGGCCGGAGGGTCGAGGTCAAGTGCATGGAAGTGGGACAGAGGCCGGGCAGCGCTGCCTCCGCCCCGACGGCGGGTCCCCTGCACTTTTTCTTTTTTTTTTTGAGTTTCGCTCTTGCTGCCCAGGCTGGAGTGCAATGGTGCGATCTCAGCTCACTGCAACCTCTGCCTCCCGGGTTCAAGCGAGTCTCCTGCCTCAGCCTCCCGAGTAGCTAGGATTACAGGCATGTGTCATCACGCCTGGTTAATTTTGTATCTTTAGTAGAGACAGGCGTTCTCCATGTTGGTCAGACTGGCCTCGAACTCGCGACCTCAGGTGATCCGCCCACCTCGGCCTCCCAAAGTGCGGAGATTACAGGCATGAGCCACCGCGCCCAGCCCGCCTGCACTTTCCCGGGCGGCCGCACAGGGGCGGTGGAGAGCAGCCGCGCCCTGCTCCGGAGCTGCGGGCCGGGTCTTGTGCGCTGGGGTCTCCTGGGGGTCAGGTGAAGGTCGCTGGGGATGGAGGCCCCCTGGGCTGAAGTCTCCTGGCCGTGGGGGAGCTGTGAGACCCTCCAGGACGTGGGACAAGTCACCCCATCTCTGAGCCTGGCTTCCTTCCATCACACGGCAGAGGCCGCCCACCTAGCAGGCCTGGCTGGGGCCTTGGAGCCCGAGGCGGGACTGCCTCTGTTCCTTGGTCTACACTGAGACCTGGATCTCGGTCCACAAGAGGGATCTGGAAGGGATGCTGGCTGGGCCCCCACTCACAGCTGCCATCAGGGAGTCCTGGGAACCTCAGCTTCCAAACACACTGGAATCCACCATCTGTCCCTCCAAGCCCCCCACACTTCCGGTTCTGCTTCCCGTTCTGTTTCCACTTGTGGCTTGTTTACCCCCCTGCACCACCGGGACCCTCCCAGGGCCTCTGGGCCTCTGCCCGGGCTGCTCCTCACCTTACCCAGGTTCTGCCCACCCCCTCACCCCCCGCCCTCCTCCACTGTGGTTTCCAGGGTGCTCTCCTCCAAGCTCAATGAAGGCCTGTGGTGGCAGTCGTGATGGCTGGCTCCCCTCTACCCAGGGGCCCGTCCCTGTGACCCTGGACCCCATGCACCGCAGGCACGTGGGAATAAAATAATGGAGCATTCCTGATGACCTCAGGGTCTGTCTGTGCCTGTTTCCCTGGGCATGGAATAAAAAGCAGCAGCCAGTCCATGTGGTTCCAAGCATTGCCAATTGGCTTACCTGTCAGAGGAGGGAAACTGAGGCCCACAGGAGGGTCTGGGACCAGAGGAGGGAAACTGAGGCCCAGGGGCAGGGCTGGGACCAGAGGAGGGAAACTGAGGCCCAGAGGAGAGGCTGGGATCAGAGGAGGCTGAGATCCAGGGGAGGGCCTGGGTGCAAAGGAGGGAAACTGAGGCCTAGGGGAGGGGCTGGGTGCAGAGGAGGCAAAATGAGGCTCAGGGGAGGGGCTGGGTGCTGAGGAGGGAAACTGAGGGTCAGAGGAGGGGCTGGGTGCAAAGGAGAGAAACTGAGGTCTAGAGGAGGGAAACTGAGGCCCGGGGTGGGGAAACAGTCCCCTCGGAGGTGAGGGCCCAGGTGTGTGACCTCACAGCCCTGTCTCCCTGGGCCCCATCCCCCTCCTGCCCAGGCTGGTGCCGGGAAAGGCCTTACCGGAAGGCAGACTCCAAGAAGAGGCCCTCCCCAGGCCGGAGGTGCAGGCCCTTCCCGGGAAGCTGGGCCCTTAACCCGGGCGGGGGGCAGCAGGCCTGGTGAATGGGCTGTTTCCCAGCCCCTGACCCCACTTCCTGCAGGTGGGGAAGGGCCACTGGGCGCCAGGAGGGCCGCGGCCCCTTGCAGGGTGTGTCCCAGCTCTCCAGGGCCCTGTCCTGCGCCCGCCCGCTGGGTCATGCGTGGTGATCATGCCACTCACAGTCCCCATGTGCCGAGCCCTTACATCCACAGGCTTGTGGGGGCGGGGACACGACAAAGCTGGGGTCCCCCTGGGGACAGGGCAGGTGGGATGGACACAGGAAGGAGGAGGGAGGGTTCCCAGAGGCAGAGGGACCCGCAGGTTTAGACGGCCAGAGGTGGGGAAGGCGGGGGTGAGGGAGACACAGAGACAGAGAGAGAGAGAGACAGAGACACAGAGAGGCAGAGACAGCAAGGAAGAGAGACAAGGCAGACAGACACGGGGAGATAGAGACAGAGACACAGAGAGGGAGACAGAGACACAGAGCGGCAGAGACAGATCGAGGAAGAGAGACAAGGCAGAGAGACACAGGGAGACAGAGACACAGGGAGACAGAGACACAGGGAGACAGAGATGCAGAGAGGGAGAGACACAGTGATGAGGAAGAGAGACACAGGGAGACAGAGACACAGAGGGAGAGAGATAAGGCAGAGAGACACAGGGAGATAGAGACAGAGACACAGAGAGGCAGAAGCAGAGGGATGGAGAGACCGAGGTGGGCCAGAGGCCTGAGGGCCGGGGAGGACCCTGAGACCCCTGGGTCTGAGTCCTGGTCCCACAGGAAGGGACTGCACGGTATCTTCCGCCGGCAACAGGAACCTCCCTGTTGTCCTTGGGAGACTCGACCCCACCCCCAACATCAATCCCCTTCCCGGCATTGTCCTCGGCGGCCTCCCTCAGGAAGCCCCCTTCCCATGGAGGGTCCCAGCCGTCCCACCAGCCCCAGACTCCACATCCTGGCCTCCCTGTCCACAGCCGCCGAGGGAGCGTTCCAGACGACTGTGTTGCCCGGAGGGGAAGGGGCCATGGGGGCGCCGGTGTCCAAGAACCCCAGACCTGAGGGTCTCAAGGAGGGGGGAGAGGAATGAGATTGATGGAGGCTGCAGGAGGGGGTTCAATGAGTAGCCATGTGCATGTGTGTGCGTGCGTGCATGTGTGTGTACGTGCATGTGTCTGTGTGCGTGCATACGTGTGTACGTGTGGAGTTGTAGCCATGAAGCCCACGCTGGGGTGGGTCTGGCTCCCCATCAGGTTTAAGGAGGAAGGATCGACCTGGCGCGGTGGCTCACACCTGTAATCCCAGCACTTGGGGAGGCCAAGACGGGTGGATCACGAGGTCAGGAGATCGAGACCATCCTCGCTAACACAGTGAAACTCCGTCTCTACTAAAAATACAAAAAAAACTAGCCGGGCGTGGTGGCGGGCACCTGTAGTCCCAGCTACTCAGGAGGCTGAGGCAGGAGAATGGCTTGAACCTGGGACGCAGAGTTTGCAGTGAGCTGAGACTGTGCCACTGCACTCCAGCCTGGGCGACAGAGCAAGACTTCGTCTCAAAAAAAAAAAAAAAAAAAGGAGGAAGGATCTCTCCGTGGCCCATCTGGCACGTGGCCCATCTGGCACAGGTCCCTGAAGGAAACCTTGTCTGAGTGGAGTCCCTCCCCACAGGCTGGCCGAGCTGACCACGTCACTGAGCCTGGGCAGGGCTGACAGGCCTCCCTGGGGTCAACGACAGCCTGGTGAGGGGCTGGGGCAGTGCTCAGTCCCCAGCAGCCCCCGGGAAATTGGACATGGAGCCTCAGGCAATGATGCTGGTGTGGTCTCCATGGCAGCCCCACCTGAGCTAATCAGGAGGGGTCTAGGGGGATGGGGGTCCATGGGGCAGGAGGCACACTATGGTGAGAGCTGGCTTGGGGCTGGCTCTGCCCAGGGGAGAGGCGAGGCTTGGGGCCGTGGTCAGCCGCTCTGACGCCTTGGTGCTCCCAGGGGCATCTCCAGGCTCACCCCAGCTTCTACAGCCCTGTCTCACGGGTCAAAGGGCCACTCAAAAGCTGCTTTGAAGACGGGGCCCAGCCGGGAGCCGCACAGGCCTCTCCCGAGGGGCCAGGAGGCTAGAAGGGCACAAGCCACACGGCGTTGGGTCCAGAGACTGAAATTGTCTGTGAACCGCCCTCGCCGGGTTTGAGGCTAGAGAGCTGGTGTTTGCACGATGTCGCAAACACCATAAAAGTCACTAAACTGTTTCTTTAAAAGCCCTCTTTTTTTTTTGAGACAGAGTCTCACTCTGTCACCCAGGCTGGAGTGCAGTGGTGCGATCTTGGCTCACTGCAACCTCCGCCTCTTGGGTTCAAGCGATTCTCCCGCCTCAGCCTGCTGAGTAGCTGGGATTATAGGCTTGTGCCACCATGCTCAGATAATTTTTGTATTTGTAGACTTTTTTTTTTTTTTTGAGATGGAGTCTTGCTCTGTCGCCTAGGCTGGAGTGCAGTGGCACGATCTCAGCTCACTGCAACCTCCGCCTCCCAGGTTTAAGCAATTCTGTCTCAGCCTCCGGGGTAGCTGGGACTACAGGCACCCGCCACCACGCCCGGCTAACTTTTGTATTTTTAGTAGAGACGGGGTTTCACCATATTGGTCAGGCTAGTCTCAAACTCCTGACCTCAGGTGATCCGCCCGCCTCGGCCTCCCAAGGTGCTGGGATTACAGGCGTGAGCCACCACGCCTGGCCAATTTTTGTATTTTTAATAGAGACGGGGTTTCCCCATGTGGGTCAGGCTGGTCTAGAACTCCCCACCTCAAGTGATCTGCCCGCCTCGGCCTCCCAAAGTGCTGGGATTACAGGCATCATGCGCCCAGCCCTGAAGCTTCCTTTCTAACGCGAATGTCAGCTTAGAAACAGACGCAGCTATTGGAAAACCTGTGGAACAGCGAGGGTTTGTGAAGCTACTTTTCCAACTAGAACTTTAGTGGCCTGAAGTGCAGATGAAATATTTCCTGTGAGAAATAAGAAATGGACACAAATGTGCAAAATACACACTGGGCTCTGAACGCTCAGCGTCAACAGCGTACAGCATCTCAACATGTATTCAGTATTGCTTATGAGTCGAAAGGATAGTATTTTAGACACAGTGGATTAAATAAGATAAAGATACATCTTTGTTTTATGTTTCTTTTTTTGTTTTGTTTTGTTTTGAGCTGGAGTTTCGCTCTTGTCCCCCAGGCTGGAGTGCAGTGGTGCGATCTCGGCTCACTGCAACCTCCACCTCACCGGTTCAAGTGATTCTACTGTGTCAGCCTTTCAAGTAGCTGGGACCACAGGCATGCGTCACCACGCCCGGCTAATTTTTGTATTTTTAGTAGAGACGAGGTTTTGCCACGTTGGCCAGGCTGGTCTCAAACTCCTGACCTCAGGTGCTCCACCTGCCTCGGCCTACCACAGTCCTGGGATTACAGGCGTGAGTCACCGCGCCCGGCCTTGTTTTATGTTTCATACGATTTATTTTACTTATTACCATCCATTTCTTTTCTTCTTTCTACCGTGGCCGCTGGACCTGGGGCTACCGCTCCACTTCTGGGGACGCCGCTCTGGCCTCTCTCAGCACCGGGCAGGGGCCAAATACGGGTGTTCGCCCTGGGTCGGGGCGCTCCCCAGGCCTGGGGTTCAGGCAGAGCCGCAGCCTGCTGGCTGGGAGGGTTCTCGCCTGCAGGCCTGCGGCCTCTGAGGACGACTCGCTCTCCGATCTCCATCCAACCTGCGCTGAGCGCTGGACATCCCGAGCGCGCTCTCCGCCCCTGCGGTTCCTAAGGGGTTAGGAGGGTGGTTCTCCCCTGGCCGTAATCCCGCCCCCAGGAGGCACTAACCCTAACCTGGCATCTGGGGCCATCTGTGGTTGTCACGACCGGGAAGGGGGCGATCCTGGCTTGGAGTTGCGGGGAGGCCGGGGACGCTGCCGGCCCCACCCGAGGATGGCCTGGGCCGGTGCCAGGCGCGTCGGGACCCGGGTGTGGGAAACCGCGGGCGGAGGGGACGGGAGGACGGGCCTGGCTGTAAGAGGGGAGCGCAGGGGCCGGGCAGGGTCACCCCCAGGCCCGACGGCCCCGGGGAGGCTGTTTTGGGCGCAGGCCACCCGGGCTGTATCGAGCACGGTCGGGGAGGATGAGGGCTGGGTCAAGGCCCTCGGCTCCGCCGGGAGGGCGGGGAGCCGGTCCGGGGCGTCCGGGCAGGGAACGGGGCCGGGGATCTGCGTCCACGGCCGGGCCGATGGGCCACGGGCTGGGAGGGCGGGTCAGAGGTCGGGGCTCGGCCTGCGAGGGTGGGTCAAGGGTAGGGGCTCCCGGTCAGGGTCGCGCTCAGCACTCAGAGCGCCGCTGTCCCTGCTGACAACCTTCTAGACCCGCGGGGCGCAGCGGACCAGCCGCTCCCCCTCCTTTTCCGCGGGTGCAGCTCCCTGGCCCAGCCACAGCGCCCGCACCCGCCCCGCGCACAGCTCCCGGCAGCCCCCGCGCCGCCCCCGCAGCCGGACCACAACTCCCGCCATGCCGCGGGGCGCAGGGCGCCGGGGCGTGTGGCCCACAAGGCTTTGCGCGCCGGCCGGGCCGCTCTAGCCCGCGGTCCTCCGAGTTCGCGGCGGGCTGATGAGGGCTCGGGGCGGGCGGCGCGGAAGTCCTGGCGGCTGCAGCGCCACGTGGTCGGTCTCCTCGCGTTCCCACTGCGGGGCGCCCCGGCTGCCCTTGCGTAGGGCCTGGCACGGGGCGGCCGAGGGGGCGTCCCCGCTGCAAGTCGCCGGGCGCGCTGGTCCGGGGAGGCCTGGCCGTTCACCCGGGGAGCCTGTCGTCCCCGGGCGTCTCGCGTTCCCCGGCGCTGGGCTCGCTGCGGGGGTCGGGGCCGCACGGCCGGGCCGGGGATCCAGGTTCCGGGACGCGGATTCTGGATTAGGGGCTGCCGGGCTTCCGGCCGGCTCCGCGGGGTCGGGGTCACCGGGAGGCCATGGCTGTGTTGGGGGCGCCCGGACGTCAGTCCCAGCAGCGCGAGGGACGAGGGCGCTCGTTAGTTCCACACAGATTTACTTATTTACGGAGTCTCGCTCTGTCGCCAGGCTGGAGTCCAGTGGCGCGATCTCGGCCCACTGCAACCTCCGCCTCCCGGGTTCACGCCATTCTCCTGCCTCAGCCTCCCGAGTAGCTGGGACTACAGGCGCCCGCCACCACGCCCGGCTAATTTTTTGTATTTTTAGTAGAGACGGGGTTTCACCGTGTTAGCCAGGATGGTCTCGATCTCCTGACCTCATGATCCACCTGCCTCGGCAGGCTGAGCCCCCCCGTCTTTTTTTTTTTTGAGACAGTTCCTCTGTCCCCAGGCTGGATCCATGGTCGACTCACTCACCGATTTTTTTTGTATTTTTAGTAGAGATAGTGTAGCAGGAAGAGCCGCAGACAAAACTCTTCAGACACCGAGTTAAAGAAGGAAGGGGTTTATTCGGCCGGGGCCGTGGGCAAGACTCCAGTCTCAAGAGCTGAGCTCCCCGAGTGAGCAATTCCTGTCCCTTTTAAGGGCTCACAACTCGGGGTGCGTGTGAGAGGGTCGTGATCGATTGAACAAGCAGGGGGTACGTGACTGGGGGCTGCATGCACCGGTGATGGGAACAGAACAGGACAGGGATTTTCACAGTGCTTTTCTATACAAAAGTGCTTTTCTATCTACATGGAATCTGTAGATAACATGACCAGTTAGGTCAGGGGTCGATCTTTAACCAGGCCCAGGGCGTGGTGCCGGGCTGTGTGCCTGTGGATTTCATTTCTGCCTTTTAGTTTTTACTTCTTCCGTCTTTGGAGGCAGAAATTGGGCATGAGACAATATGAGGGGTGGTCTCCCTTAACAGAGTTTCACCATGTTGGGCAGGCTGGTCTCAAACTCCTGACCTCAGCTGATCCCCCCCTGCCTCATGCTTGTTATTTTGACACAGTCTCGCTCTGTGGCCCAGGCTGGAGCGCAGTGGCGTGATCTCCACCTCCCGAGTTCCAGTGATCCTCCCGCCTCGGCCTCCCAAAGTGTTGGGACCACAGGCATACGTCATGCGTCCGGCCAGCACATCTTTATTGAGTGCCTGCGGTATGCCAAGCGCTGTTTTAAGTGCCAAGGAGACAGCAGAGTGCAAAGTGGGCTGACCTCAGTCCGAAGGAGCTTCCATTCCAGTGAGCAGCAGGGAAGAGAGACCAGGAGCCGGGCGAGTCATGCCATAAACCCCGGGCATAATACTGAGGCAGTGCTGTGCAGAGAAATGGGGCGGAAGGCTCTCACTTGCAGCGCACGCCACCTCGTGTTGTAAAGACTCCCATCTTGGCTGCCAGTGTGAGCCAGCCAGCTCACAGATCGCTGCGAACCTCACAGTGGGCTCAGGAGCTGGCATGATCAGCTCCAGCCCTGCTGCAATAGGTGAGGCGTGGAAAGTGCCGCTGGGAAGAAGGAAAAGGCAGGGAAGGGGGCAGGCAGCATGACGATAGGCAGGTTGCAGGATCAAATCTGTGGTCCTGATAGGCCAGGCATGGCGGCTCACGCCTGTAATCCCAGCACTTTGGGAGGCTGAGGTGGGCAGATCACTTGAGGTCAGGAGTTTGAGACCAGCCTGGCCAACATGGTGAAACCCCATCTCTATTTCTTTTCTTTTTTCTTTTTCTTTTTTTTTTGAGATGGAGTCTCGCTCTGCTGCCCAGGCTGGAGTGCAGTGGCATGATCTCAGCTCACTGCAAGCTCTGCCTCCAGGGTTCATGTCATTCTTCTGCCTCAGCCTCCCGTGTAGCTGGGACTACAGGCGCCTGCCACCACGCCTGGCTAATTTTTTGTATTTTTAGTAGAGACGGGGTTTCACCATGTTAGCCAGGATGGTCTCCATCTCCTGACCTCGTGATCTGCTCGACTCGGCCTCCCAAAGTGCTGGGATTACAGGTGTGAGCCACCGCGCCCGGCCCCATCTCTATTAAAAAATACAAAAATTAGCTGGGTGTGGTGACGGGCGCCTGTAATCCCAGCTACTCGGGAGGCTGAGGCAGGAGAATCACTTGAACCCACGAGGCGGAGGTTGCAGTGAGCTGAGATTGTGCCCCTACCCTCCAGCCTGGGCGACAGAGCAAGACTACAACAAGAAACAAAAATCAATCAATCAATCAATCAATCAGTGGTCCAAGGAAGATCTTGGAGGTGGAGAGATTTGATCAAGGCCTTCCCGTAGGGGAAGGGAGTTGGACGGGCTGTACCAGGCAGAATGTACGGTGAGTGCAGAGGCTGAGTCTGGAGGGACCAACGCAGCCAGAGAGGGCAGGAAGGACCTGGGCGTGTAGGACCTTGCAGGCTACAGCAGAGCCCACAAGGACCCCTCTCCAGCCCCCCAAATCCTCAGAATACAAGCCCTTCCTTCCTCTGAGCTTCGGTGTCCTCGTCTGTAACATGAGGACTTGCCAGGCATGGGCTGGGTGCCCAGCAGAGCCTGAGAGCTGGTCCTGTCCTCACTGTCCCACGGGGACAGCGGGCTCTCTCTGGATGAGGATGGAGGGGAGCTGGCAGGTTCTCTGTGTCCTCGCGGGAAGAACAAGCCTTCCTTGTTAGAGTCTCCCGGGAACAAAGGGGCGGGCAGCCCCAGGGCACGTGAGTCTGAGTCGGGGCTGGCCGCCGGACAAAGAACAGCAGTGAGCAGCCTCAGGGAAGTGGGGAGTGGCCGATCGCGGAGGCGGGGGGCACGAGCTGACCCTGGACGGGCCGGCAGCAGCACCCACAAACACCTGGCCTCCCCGTCTCCTGCTGTGCCGTGTGCCAGGGACACAGAAACAGCAGGTCGTCGGAGGAACCCGGGCTCCTGGGAGCTGCTTCCCAGCTGCCGCAGCCTCGTCTACAGCCCGAGGATGTGTTTTAGGAAAGAATGGCGGGAACTTGGGGCTGGCACCATGGCTCACACCTGCCCTCCCGGTGCTTCAGGGGGCTGAGGTGGGAGGATCGCTAACCCCAGGAGGTCGAGGCTGCCTCATTCCCATCATCCTCTGATCATCCTTCTCCACCGTCAGCGAGCTGTGATCGCACCAGCCGGGATGGCGGAGGGAGACCTCGTCTCTAGAGAAGACAACAGCGGGACTTGGATCAGCAGCAGCCGCAGCAGTCATGTTCGTCATCTGGACTATATTGTAGAGCTTCGTTCCACTCGCTGGCTCAGCAGGTGCTCACTGTGCATCTGTCTGCGCAGGCGGTGTTTGGGATGCCCAGGGCGCCACGGGGCTCCGGCACGCCCGGCTCCTGCCTCTTCGTGTTCCTATGTGTGCATGCGTGTGTGTGCTCACCTGCCTGTGTGCTGTGCGGGCGTGTGTGTGTGCGTGCGCGTGCCTGTGTGTGCCTCGTCTGCGTGCGCACCCACGTGGTGTAAACGTGCACCTGCGTGTGTGTGTACGTGTATTACATGGTAGAGCACGGCAGTGACCCTCCATAAACAACTAAGCAGGTCAGCAGGTCTTCCTCCAGGTTGAGGTCGCATCCGGCCTTTCAGGACCCTCCCCCCTCTCACTCCCGTCCACCCCACAGTGTCTGAGTGAGTTCTGCCTCCAAGACAGGCCCAGAACCCACCCGCCCCTGACCATCCCACGGCAGCCCCCAGCCCAGGCCCCGTGGTGCCCACCTGGGCTGGTGTGGTCGCCTCCCCCGGGCTTCCCTACCCCCACCTTCCTACCCGCAGTCGATTCCTTCAGCCCCAAGTCAGGCCGTGCCCTCCTCTGCTCCAGCAGAGGCCTCCGTGGCTCCCACCTTGCTCAGGGTAAAACCCTGTGTCCTCTCCGTGTCCTCAGGGCCCTTCACGACCTGCTGGGTCAGCCCCGCCCTCCCTCCTCCTGCTCTCCCCTCCTCACCCCGCGGCAGCCACCCTGGCCTCCTCACTGCTCCTCCGCCTCGCCAGGTGCGGTCCTGTGCCGGGGCCTTTGCGCAGCAGTGCCCTCCCCAGACATCCCGTAGATGTCTGCACAGCTGGGCATCCCTTAGAGGTCCTCACTTCCTTCAGGCCTTTGCTAACGTTTCACCTCTTCAGGGGCCTTCCTGGCCACCGTATGTGAAGTCCCAACTCTCTGCCCTGAGGTTTCCTTTCTGTGGTCACGTCACTGCACACTCCAGCCTGAGCACAGACTGAGACCCTGTGTCAAAAATAAGAGGCTGGGCGCGGTGGCTCACGCCTGTAATCCCAGCACTTTGGGAGGCCAAGGCGGGCAGATCACTTGAGGTCGGGAGTTCGAGACCAGCCTGACCAACATGGAGAAACCCCATCTCTACTAAAAATACAAAAATTAGCTGGGCGTGGTGGCGGGCACCTGTAATCCCAGCTACTCGGGAAGCTGAGGCAGGAGAATGGTGTGAGCCCGAGAGGCAGAGATTGTGGTGAGCCAAGATCACGCCATTGCACCCCAGCCTGGCGACAAGAGTGAAACTGTCTCAAAAAAAAAAAAAAAAAAAGAAAAAAATACATAAAACAAGAGCGACATGTGTTCACGGCATTATTTGCGGTTGTCCTGAGCTAGAAGCAGCCTAGAAGCTCCGAGTAAATCCTGGCATCTTCATGGGATGGAGCGTTGCCCAGCAACAGAAGTGAGTGATGGACAGGTGTCACCGACACCAGGACCCATCTCACAGGCAGGGTGGGGGGGTCTCATGAGTGCACTGTCCCCTTCCTGTGCCGGACGGAAGAGGCAAAGCGGGGCCTGGCTTTACAGGCAGGATGGCAGTTGATGGGTGGAGGGAAGGAAGATGGCACCAGGGGCTTCCGGGGGGCTGGAGACACAGTGTTGATCCCAGAGCCAGCCCCATGGGGATGATTGATCCCAGAGCTTCTGGGGAGCCGTGAGAGGAAGAGCCGATGGCTCTCTACTGCAGGGCCTTCCGCAGGCCCTGTGGACATCCCAGGTGGGGCGGTCCCGGCCACTGCAGGGTGCCTAGCGGCATCCCTGCCCCCACTCACTCCATGCCAGGAGCTCCCCCAGTCGTGACGACCACAGGTGTCCTTGGACACTGCCCAGCATCCCCTGGGGGCAGTCACCTGGGTTGGGAACCCCTGGTCTGTTGATTTCAGCCCACCATGATCTCATAGCTCCGTGTCACTGGAACCAGGGTGAGCCTGCGTGCCTGGGGGTGTGGTGAGGGGACTCAGGCAGGTGGAGGTCTGTCAGGGAGGAGCCTGTGCTAGACACAGTGGCCGCCGGGACCGGCATCTGTAGGGCTCCCCACGGTCCTGTCTGAAGAGCTGGCTCTGGCTGACATAGAGTGGCCTTTTGGGGCTAGGACAGGCGTCCCGGGGATCCCCGAGGAGGCGGGGGTGCGTGTGGGGGGAGGATGGGGCCCTGGACTGGGCCGTGGCTGTGGGATGGAGAGCAGCAGTCAGCTGCTGGGTGGGCTTTGGACCCAGGAAGCGGCCCCAGGGGTTTGGCTCCAAGTCAGCTTGGGTCTGGAGGTGCCATTTGCTGGAGTGAGGGAAGGCTGGAAGAGGATGTTTGAATGATAAGGGGCCAGATGCCCTTGTCTTCAGAGTGACCCTGTGGAGTCAGGCTGACATATACCCATTTTTCAGAGGAGGAAACAGATGCACAGCGGTGCAGTGACTCATCAGGGGCCACACAGTGCCTAATCCAGAAACCCTGGTTCATGGGCGGAGGAGGTCTGCCTGGGAAATTCACTGCAGGAAATCGTAAAGGAGGATAAGTGGGAATAGCCTCGGTGCCCGTCGAGGGGCAGGGCTGGGGCAGTCGTATGAAGGCAGCCAGGGTGGGTGACATTGAGACTGGCAGGTGTGGGTGGGCAGGACAGTGCAGGGGCCAAGAACATTCTGGACTTGAGTCCTGGGTCCACACTCCTGTTGGCTTTGCGACCTCCGCCTCCGTCAATGGCGGTAGTCATGGAACAGCTCGTGGGGTGGCGTCTGTGAGCACAGAGCTGGCAGCAGAGCCGTTCTGCATGAGTGTAATCTGCTGTATGCCAAGGACGCCCTGCCGATCTCACCCTGTACACACTAGGCGATTAATAAGTGCCCATCCACTAAGGCAGCATTTCTCCATCTTGACACCGTTGACATTTGAGGGTCTTCTCTTGGGAGGAACAGCATTGTAGGTCTCCAGACACTAGATGCCATCAGCACCCCTGGTCCTGGCAGCCAAGAATGTCTCCAGACATAGCCAAGTGTCCCCTGGGGACAGCAACGCCCATGGCTGAGCACCACTGGCCCAAGGGATCAGTCCTAGGCTCCACGCTCTAGACCTGGGCTGCCCGACACAGCGTCCACAGGCCACAGGTGACGCTGGAGCACTGGAACCGTGGACGCTCCACACTGAGGCAGAGGGTGCAAAACATGCCAGGCTGGGAGGACAGCATGAAAAGAAGAGTGTGAAATATCTAACCTGTAATGTTTGTATGCAGAAATGATATTATTTTGGATATAGGGGTTAATAAGATATAATATTAAGATTAATTTCATGTGTTTCTCTTTTTTTGATACAACTACTAGAAAATTTAAAAATGGCCAAGCATGGTGGTTCATGCCTGTAAACCCAGTGCTTTGGGAGACTAAGGCAGGAGGATTGCTTGAGGCCAGGAGTTAAAGACCAGCCTGGACAACATAGCAAGATCCCATCTCCACACACAAAAAAGAAATTAGCCAGGGATGGTGACACATGCCTATAGTCCTAGCTACTCCAGAGGCTGAAGTGGGAAGATCACTTCAGCCCAGAAGTTGGAGGCTGCAGTGAGCTATGATTACACCACTGCACTCTCCAGCCTGGGTGATAGAGCAACATATTGTCTCAAAAAAAAAAAAAA